>NW_027490250.1:289182-483643 GCF_050948175.1 Xylocopa sonorina
CATCTGCAAACGCTATTTCCTAGCAAGGAAGTGTCGCATTTACATTCATTTTAAGTGTATGCGAGATATACATGACACTTCGCAATGAATATTATATATTATCATGAAACACAGAAATGAGAAGCAATATCGCGTTTTGAGAAGCACTAGAATTCTAATGCCACGAAACGTAGACATCTGCAAACGCTATGTCCTGGCAAGGAAGTGTCGCGTTTACATCCTTTGGAAGTGGATACGAGGTACACATAACGCTCCACAATGAATATTATATCTTATCATGAAACATTGAAATGTGCTGCGATATCGCGATTTATGAAGCTTTAGAACTCTATTGCTTCTATACGTAGACATCTGCAAACGCTATTTCCTAGCAAGGGAGTGTCGCATTTACATTCGTTTGAAGTGTATGCGAGGTATACGTCACACTACGCAATGAATATTATATACTATCATGAAACATAGAAGTGAGAAACGATGTCGCGTTTTGAGAAGCATTAGAGCACTAATGCTACGATACGTAGACATCTGCATAAGCTATTACCTAGCAAGGAAGTGTCGCATTTACATTCTTTTGAAGTGAGTACGATGAATACATAACACTGCACAGTGAATACTACATCTTATCGTGAAACATAGAAATGAGGTGCGATATGGCGATTTGAGAAGCATTAAAACACCATTGCTTCGATAGGTAGATATCTGCAACCGCTATTTCCTGGCAAGGAAGTGTAGCGTTTACATTCTTTTGAAGTGAATACGAGGTATTCATAACACTGCACAATGAATATTATATCTCATCATGAAACATTGAAATGATGTGCGATATCGCGATTTATGGAGCTTTAGATCTCTATTGCTTCGATACGTAGATATCTGCAAACGCTACTTCCTAGCAAGGAAGTGTCGCATTTACATTCTTTTGAAAGGAATACGAGGTATACATGACACTTCGCAATGAATATTATATCTTATCATGAAACGTAGATATGAGATGCGATATGACGATTTAAGAAGCATTAGAAAACTATTTCTTCGATTCGTAGACATCTGCAAACGCTACTTCCTAGCAAGGAAGTGTCGCATGTTCATTCTTTTGAAGTGAATACGAGGTATTCATAACACTGCACAATGAATATTATATGTCATCATGAAACTTTGAAATGAGATGCGATATCGCGATTTATGATGCTTTAGAACTCTATTGCTTCGATACGTAGATATCTGCAAACACTATTTCCTAGCAAGGAACTGTCGCATTCACATTCATTTGAAGTGTATGCGAGGTATACATGACACTTCTCAGTGAATATTATATATTATCATGAAACAAAGATATGAGAAGCGATATCGCGATTTAAGAAGCATTAGATCCCTATTGCTTCAATACGTAGACATCTGCAAACGCTATTTCCTAGCAAGGAACTGTCGCATTCACATTCATTTGAAGTGTATGCGAGGTATACATGACACTTCTCAGTGAATATTATATATTATCATGAAACAAAGATATGAGAAGCGATATCTCGTTCTGGGAAGCATTAGAACTGTATTGCTACGATACGTCGACATCTGCAAACGCTATTTCCTAGCAAGGTAGCGTCGCATTTACATTCATTTGATGTGCATCCGAGGTATACATGACGCTTCGCAATAAATATTATATCTTATCATGAGACATAGAAATTAGATGCAATATGGCGTTTTAAGAGGCATTAGAACTCTATTGCTACGATATGTAGACATCTGACAACGCTATTTCCTAGCAAGGAAGTGCGCATTTACATTCATTTGATGTGTATGCGAGGTATACACGACACTTCGCAATGAATATTATATCTTATCATGAGACATAGAAATGAGATGCGCTACCGCGTTTTAAGAAGCATTGGAAATTCATTGCTTCGATACGTAGACATCTGCAAACGCTATTTCCTAGCAAGGAAGTGTCGCATTTACATTCATTTGAAGTGAATGCGAGGTATAGATAACACTCAACAATGAATATTATATCTTATCACGAAACATAGAAATGAGATGCGATATGGCGTTTTAAGGGGCATTAGTACTCTATAGCTTCGATACAGAGATATCTGGGAACGTAATTTCCTAGAAAGGAACCACCTCGCACCCCCCAGCATCCACCCCTGGACGCGTGCAACCAGCCTAACTCGCCTGCAGATCCAGCAACTGGAAGAGTTCGCGCGCGCATACCTGCAAGCGCTCACTCACACCGAGTTCCGCTGCCTCGCTCGCACCGCCGAGTATACCTGTTTCGCTCGTACCGGGCACCAGTGTCTCACTCGCACCACCGAGTATACCTGTCTCGCCCGCACCAAGGACGGGCAGCCCTATCTCCCTCGCACCGAGGATTCCGTCCTGCAGGAAGACATAGCCGCAGCCCATCACCTGAATGGGGTCTTTTCCAATTCCGGGAACAGGATCTGCTAGAACCTATATATTACTTCTAAGCTAGGACATACATACCATATCATGACGCATATATAAGAATTCCTAGATCTAAGTTACACTAAGTAAGATGCGTCCGGCCAGCGGCATGCGCCGCTAGCCCCACCACGAGCCGCGAGTCCCCAGTCGCTGGACCGCGCGCTCTCCGCCTCGAGACGCGAGTCCCCCACTCGCGGGACCGCGATCTGCCTACCGCGAGCCTCCGCGACCGTAGCGCCCCGCGAACCGAGGAGGTCCAGTTCATGTATACTTTAAACCTAGAATATATTTTATTTTTACTTTTACTATATCCAAGTACAAGTTCTTTTACCAAGTCTACTATTTCCACATCCATTGATTTTATCAAGTGTTAACAATACTAGTTCTACTTTTAACATTACATTTAACTACGAATTCTTCCACGGGTTCTTCCATACAACTGGGGTTGCTCTTCATCAAATTGAAGGTGTATAGAAATCGGCTTTGTGACGTTGAGACCGCCGCTTATCCTTCAGATCTTAGTCTAAAGTACAGAAATACCTGGTGTATGAATCGTGCTTCCGGTTTGCGAAGAACGCGACGTGCGAGTAGGAAGAATTTCATACGATCACTTGTGCATGAATATTTGGAGGGTGTTCCGAGAGTCGTCGTATACCAGCGACCTGCCTTCGCACCAGTCCAGACGCCGCTTTTCGAAGCGACCGTCGACGCCTCCAATCCAGACACCACGACGCATCACGCCGATTCTGCCACATTCAGCATCATCGCTGAATTCCGACCGCCGTCCTCGTCTTCGCTGGCGACTGATCGAGATTTCTGTAGCAGCCAACAGAACGAAATCCGCTACGATCCCAGCGAACGATCCTCCACGCCGTTTCTACGTACAAATCGAGAGAGAAGTCATCGAAAGGTAGGGTCATTCCCTTATTATCGCAAGTGTTTTCGCTAGTGTCGCGACAGCCGAAATTGTCGGACCCGGTCTTAACGCGTTCCCGCAGACCGAATTACCGAAAAATAGGATCGTGTCGTAAAGCCTCCGGAGCAACGGAAAATAGTTTCGCCGGACGTAACACCTCGAATTCACTTCAAAAGAATGTAAATGCGACACTTCCTTGATAGGAAATAAGGTTTGCAGATATCTACGTATCGAAGAAACAGAGTTCTAATGCTTCTTGAGTGGCCATATCGCATCTCATTTCTATGTTTCATCATTAGATATAATATTCATTGCGAAGTGTCATGTATACATCGTATTCCTCTCAAGAGAATGTAAATGCGACACTTCCTTTCTAGGAAATTACGTTTCCAGATGTCTACGTATCGAAGCAACAGAGTTCTAATGTTTCTTAAAACGCGATATCGCATCTCATTTCTATGTTTCATGATAAGATATAATATTCATTGTGCAGTTATATGTATATCTCGCCTACACTTCAAATGAATGTAAATGCGATACTTCCTTCCTAGGAAATAGCGTTTGCAGATGTCTACGTACCGATGCAATAGAGTTCTAATGCTTCTTAAGACGCGAAATCGCTCCCCATTTCTATGTTTCGTGATAAGATATAATATGTATTGTGGAGTGTTATGTACACCTCGTATTCACCTCAATGGAATGTAAATGCGACACATCCTTGCTAGGAAATAGCATTTGCAGATGTCTACGTATCGTAGCAATAGAGTTCTAATGCTTTCTAAACCGCGATATCGCATCACATTTCTATGTTTAATGATAACATTTAATATTCATTGCGAAGCCTTATGCATTCCTCGTGTGCACATCATATGAATGTAAATGCGACACTTCCTTCCTAGGAAATACCGTTTGCAGATGTCTACGTATCGAAGCAATAGGGTACTAATGCTTCTTAAATCGCGATATCGCATCTCATTTCTATGTTTCATGATAAGATTTAATATTCATTGTGGAGTGTTATGTATACTTCGCATTCACTGCAAAGGAATGTAAATGCGACACTTGCTTGCTAGGAAATAGCGTTTGCAGATGTCTACGTATCGTAACAATAGTGTTCTAATGCTTCTCAAAACTCGATATAGCACCTCATTCCTATGTTTCATGATAAGATATAATATTCATTGCGAAGTGTCATGTATACCTCGTATTCACATCAAAAGAATGTAAATGCGACACTTCCATGCTAGGAAATAGCGTTTGCAGATGTCTACGTATCGCAGCAATAGAGTTCCAATGCTTCCTAAAACGCGATATCGCATCTCACTTCTATATTTCATGATAAGATATAGTATCCATTGCGAAGTGTCATGTATATCTCGTATTCACTTCAAAAGAATGTAAATGCGAAACTTCCATGCTAGGAAATAGCGTTTGCAGATGTCTACGTATCGTAGGAATAGAGTTCTAATGCTTCTTAAAACGCGATATCGCATCTCACTTCTATGTTTCATGATAAGATATAATATTCATTACGAAGTGTTATGTATATCTCGAATTCACTTCAAAAGAATGTAAATGCGACACTTCCATGCTAGGAAATAGCGTTTGCAGATGTCTACGCATCGTAGCGATAGAGTATTAATGCTACTTAAAACGAGATGTCGCATTTCATTTCTATGTTTCGTGATAAGATACAATATTCATTGTGGAGTGTTATGTATACCTCGTATTCACATCAAAAGAATGTAAATGCGACACTTCCTTGCTAGGAAATAACATTTGCAGATGTCCACGCATCGTAGCAATAGAGTTCTAGTGCTTCTTAAATCGCGATATCCCATCTCACATCTATGTTTCGAGATAAGATATAATATTCATTGCGAAGAGTCATGTATACCTCGTATTAACTTCAAAAGAATGTAAATGCGGCATTTCCATGCTAGGTAATAGCGTTTGCATATGTTTACGTACCGTAGCAGTAGAGTTCTAATGCCTCTTAAACGCGATATCGCATCTCACTTCTATGTTTCATGATAAGATATAGTATCCATTGCGAAGTGTCATGTATATCTCGTATTCACTTCAAAAGAATGTAAGTGCGACACTTCCTTGCTAGGAAATAACATTTGCAGATGTCTACGTATCATAGCAATAGAGTTTTAATGCTACTTAAAACGAGATGTCGCATTTCATTTCTATGTTTCGTGATAAGATACAATATTCATTGTGGAGTGTTATGTATACCTCGAATTCACTTCAAAAGAATGTAAATGCGACACTTCCATGCTAGGAAATAGCGTTTGCAGATGTCTACGCATCGTAGCGATAGAGTTTTAATGCTACTTAAAACGAGATGTCGCATTTCATTTCTATGTTTCGTGATTAGATACAATATTCATTGTGGAGTGTTATGTACACCTCGTATTCACATCAAAAGAATGTAAATGCGACACTCCCTTGCTAGGAAATAACATTTGCAGATGTCTACGCATCGTAGCAATAGAGTTCTAGTGCTTCTTAAATCGCGATATCGCATCTCACATCTATGTTTCAAGATAAGATATAATATTCATTGCGAAGAGTCATGTATACCTCGTATTAACTTCAAAAGAATGTAAATGCGACACTTCCTTGCTAGGAAATAACATTTGCAGATGTCTACGCATCGTAGCAATAGAGTTCTAATGCTTCCTAAAACGCGATATCGCATCTCATTTATAGGTTTCATGATAAGATGTAATATCAATGCAACGCGTTATGTATATCTCGTCAGCACTTCAAAAGTATGTAGCGCCCACACTTCCATACTACGGAATAACGTTTCTTGAAGTCACATGTCGAAGTTATGGAGTACTAACGCTTCATGAAATGCGATATCGAATTTCATCTCTATATCTCTAGATAAAACGTCATATCAAAGAAACGCGTTATCTGTATCTCGTCAACAGCACAAAAGACTCTAAATCCCACACTTCCACGCTACGGAATAGCGTTTCAAGATATCCACATATCGAAGCAATAGAGTTCTAATGCTTCATAAAACGCGATATCGCATCTTATCTCTATGTTTCATGGTAAGATGTATTTGTATACAACGCGTTAAATATATCTCGTCAACACCTCAAAAGATTGTAAATCCCACACTTCCTTCCGACGGAATAGCGTTTCTAGATTTCTACGTATCGAAGCAGTAGAGTTCGTATGCTCTATAAGACGCGATATCGCATCTCATTTTAATGTCCCACGGTAAGATGTAATATTCAGTACACCGCGTTATGTATATCTCGTCGACACTTCAAAGGCATGCAAATACCACACTTCCTTGCTACTTTATAGCGTTTCTAGATGTCTACGTTTCGAAGAAATGGAGTTCTAATGCTTCATAAAACGTGACATCGCATCTCATTTCTATGACTCATGATATAAGACGTAATATTCAATGCAACGTGATATGTATATCTGGTCGACACTTCAAAGGAATGTAAATACCACACTCCCTTGTTACGGAATATCGTATCTAGATGTCTACGTTTCTAACCAACATTGTTCTAATGCATCGTAAAACGCGATATCGCATCTCATTTCTATGTCTCCTGATAAGATGTAAATCAATGCAACGCGTTATGCATATCTCGGCTACACCCCGAAGGAATTTAAATGCCACTTTTCCTTGGTACGGAATGGCGTTTCTAGACTTCATCTGTCTCGTCACGGTGGTGGAATATTTCCGCTTTACTCGGAGACGACACGCAGCCAATTCGCGGAAACGGCTCGCTTAATTGCAACTAATGCCGGGTTGCTTCCGTGTTACAACGAACGCTTTTACGAGCACGGTGAACGCGGTAAGTGTGGAGAAACCCTACCTTTGTCGTTTTGATAGAGAACAAATCAATACTCTTTCCTCAGGTATCTCTGCTTCCATGGATCGTAGTCTGGAATCGATTCTGCGTAGGGACTGCGAGTCTGAATGTCTAAAAGGATGAGCGCCCAGCGTTGCGGAAATTTCGGCGATGTTCGGCTCCCCTGGACGGGATGACGTTGGAGGCGTAGAACATTGAGAAGCGACGGTGACGCTGGCGGATGAACAGTGCGACGATAAGGCTTCGGTGCCCACGTAATCACGTATTAGACGGCGTAGGAAATTCTTCCTTCTCGCACGTCGAGCCTTTTGTTTCAAATTGCTGCACATTCGCGTCTAATTTCAGCGGACTAGATACGACTCGGTTAAGCGGCGGTCAGCTCTAGCCTGTCGGTCCAGAGAGTGAAATGTCGACGTTATCTGCACTGAGTCTCTCGTATGTGTCAGCGGAGCTAAGCGGTCCGCTCTAACCAGCTGATTACCAATGATCGACTAACGATTGGATTGAATGTAGAATGCCCACGCATTGGCTCGTGGAAGAACTCGTAGGTTAATAATGAAGTTAAAGGATGTTATCAGTAACTGAACTTGTAGTTAGGAGATAAAATCAAAGTATATTTTAAGTTAATCCTGAGCTTTCACTATACTTTCCATAATACTAAATTAAAAGTAGGCTTAATTGTTTAGAATAGGAACTAGAACTAAACTCGATGAATTGAATTAAAATTGAAATTTAGAATAGATTTGGTAACACTTCCGACTCAGACGAATAGCCCGAAGGTATCGAAGCTGTCTAATGATCAGCTTGGAACGAGGCTCGAAGTAGATTGACTCTCGGATCGCGGATCCGCGACATCCTTAGATCGCGTGGCGCGCGATTCGCTCGACCACAGAGTGGGGTGGCCGCTCGGATTGGTGCCCGGATCGCGTTACGCGTGAGCCGCGCGCGTAGTACGCCCGCTGGAGCGTATCGCAACTAATAATTATCGATGTTTACATCGATCTTAGAAACTACGTATGTGTTGTCTGCGTATGTACAATGCATGTGTCGAGTACTTGGATTTAGAGGATTTCCGAACATATACCGTAGAAAAGAGAATAACGCTGAGGTGATGAAGGTAAAACGCTGCTGTGCCCAGTGGTCCAGTCGTCTGGCTGAATGCTGTATCATCCCTTGCTTTGGAGACGCTGCGCGTTGTCGCGGGGTCAGTCACTTGAACTCCTGGGTATTCGTGCATTGCTGGCAGCCTTAGCTTGGTGGACGTGGCGTGTGTTCGGTTGCGGTGGCGCTCGTCCCATGTTTTTAGGTGCTGCTGACGGTGAGAATGTCGCTGCCAGATGCTGCGGGAGGCGCTCGAGGTAGGAAGGCAGTACGCCAGACGCTACACTACGGATCGAAGCAATAGAGTTCTAATGATACATAAAACGCGATATCGCAATCTCAATTCCAAGCTTCACGATAAGATGTAATTCAATGCAACGTGCTATGTATATCTCATCAATACTTCAAGAGAATGTAAATTCCACACATACGTGCGACAGAATAGCGCTTCTAGACGTCAACGTATCGAAGCAATACAGTTCTAATTCTTCATAATACGCTATACTGCATCTCATTTCTTTGTCTCATGATCATATGCAATATTCAACGCAGCCCATTACATATATCTCGTCCACACTTCAAAAGAATGGAAATCCCAGTCTTCCCTGTGACGGAATAGCGTTTGTGGACGTCTACGTATCGAAGCAACAGGTTTGTAACGCATCATAAAACGCGATATCGCATCCCATTTCTATGCATCATGATAACATGTAATATCATTGTGACGCGTTATGTATAACTCGTCAACACTTCCAAAGAATGTTAATCCCACACTTCGCTGCCACGGAATAGCGTTTTTAGATGTCTACGTTTCTAAGCAATAGAGATCTAAAGCATCATTTAACGCGATATCGCATCTCATTTCTATATTTCAGGATAAGATATCATATACATTGCGAAGTGTCATGTACACCTCGTATTCACTTCAAAAGAAAGTAAGTGCGACACTTTCTTGCCAGGAAATAGCGTATACAGATGCCTACGTACCGTAGCAATAGAGATCTAATACTTCTTAAAACGCGATATCGCATCTTGTTTATATGTTTCATGATAAAATATAATATTCATTGCGAAGTGTCATGTATACCTCGTATTCACTTCAAAAGAGTGTAATTGCGCCACTTCCTTGCTAGGAAATAGCGTTTTTAGATGTCTACGTTTCTAAGCAATAGAGTTCTAATGCTTCTAAAAACGCGATATCGCATCTCGTTTCTATATTTCAAAATAAGATATAATATTCATTGCGAAGTGTCATGTATACCTCGGATACACATCAAATGAATGTAAATGTAACACTTCCGTGCTAGGAAATAGCGTTTGCGAATGTCCAAGTATCGAAGCAATATAGTTCTAGTGCTTCTTAAATCATGATATTGCATCTCATTTCTATGTTTCCTGATAAGATATAATATTCATTGCGAAGTGTCGTGTATACCTCGCATACACATCAAATGAATGTAAATGCGCACTTCCTTGCTAGGAAATAGCGTTGTCAGATGTCTACATATCGTAGCAATAGAGTTCTAATGCCTCTTAAAACGCCATATTGCATCTAATTTCTATGTCTCATGATAAGATATAATATTTATTGCGAAGCGTCATGTATACATCGTATACACTTCAAATGAATGTAATAGCGACACTTCTTTGCTAGGAAATAGAGTTGGCACATGCCTACAAATCGAAGCAATAGAGTACTAATGCTTCTTAAAACGCGATATCGCATCTCATTTCTATGTTTCATGATAAGTTATAATATTCATTGCGAAGTGTTATGTATACCTCGCATACACATCAAATGAATGTAAATGCGACACTTCCTTGCTAGGAAATAGCATTTGCAGATGTCTACGTTTCGAAGCAATAGATTTCTAATGCTTCTTAAAACGGGATATCGCATCTCATTTCTATGTTTCATGATAAGATTTAATATTAATTGCTCAGTGTCATGTATACCTCGTATTCACTTCAAAAAAATGTAAGTGCAGCACATTCTTGCTAGGAAATAGCGATTGCAGATGTCTGCGTACCGATGCAATAGAGTTCTAGTGCTTCTTAAAACGAGATATCGCATTTCATTACATGCTTCATGATAAGATATAATATTCATTGCGAAGTGTCATGTATACCTCGTATTCATTTCAAGAGAATGTAAATGCAACACTTCCATGCTAGGAAATAGCGTTTGCAGATGTCTAAGTATCGTAGCAATAGGGTTGTAATGCTTCTTAAGACGCGATATCGCATCTCACCACTATGCTTGATTATAAGGTATAATATTCATTGCGAAGTGGCATGTATACCTCGCATACGCTTCAAATGAATGTAAATGCGACACTTCCTTGCTAGGAAATAGCGTTGTCAGATGTCTACTTATCGTAGCAATAGTGTTCTAATGCTTCTTAAAACGCGATATCGCATCTCATTTCTATGTCTCATGATAAAATATGTTTTTCATTGCGAAGTGTTATGTATTCCTCGTATTCACTTCTAAAGAATGTAAATGCGACACTTCCTTGCTAAGACACAGCGTCTGCAGATGACTACGCATGGTAGCAATTGAGTTCTAATGCTTCTTAAAACGCGGTATCGCATCGCATTTCTATGTTTCATGATAAGATAAAAGATTCATTGCAAAGTGTTATGTATGTCTCATCTACGCTTAAAAAGAATGTAAATGCGATACTTCCTTGCTATTAAATAGTGTTTGCAGATGTCGACGTATCGTAGCAATGGAGTTCTAATGCTTCTTAAAACGCGATATCGCATCTCATTTCTATGTTTCATGATAAGATATAATATTCATTGAGCAGTGTCATGTATACCTCGTATTCACTTCGAAAGAATGTAAATGCGACACTTCCTTTCTAGGAAGTAGCGTCTCCAGATGTCTTCTTATCGCAGGATTTGAGTTCTAATGCATCTTAAAACGCGATGTCGCATCTCTTTTCTATGTATCATCATAAGATATAATATTCATTGCGAAGTGTTATGTATATGTCGATTTCACTTCAAAAGAATGTATATGCGACACTCCCTTGCTAAGACGGAGTGTTTGCAGATGTCTACGTATCGAAGAAGCAGTGTTCTAACTCTTCTTAAAACGCGATATCGCCACTCATTTCTATGTTTCATGATAAGATATAATATTCATTGCGAAGTGTCATGTATACCCCGTGTTCCTTTCAAAAGAGTGTAAATGCGACACTTCCTTTCTAGGACGTAGCGTCTCCAGATGTCTTCTTATCACAGGATTTGAGTTCTAATGCATCTTAAAACGCGATGTCGCATCTCTTTTCTATGTATCATAATAAGATATAATGTTCATTGCGAAGTGTTATGTATATGTCGATTTCACTTCAAAAGAATGTATATGCGACACTCCCTTGCTTGGAAATAGCGTTTGCATATGTCTATGTATCGTAGCAATAGATTTCTATTGCTTCTCAAAACGCGATATCGCATCGCATTTATATGCCTCATGATAGGGTACAAAATTAATTGCGAAGTGTCATGTATACCACGCATGCGCTTCAAGTGAATGTAAATGCGACACTTCCTTGGTAGGAAATAGCGTTTGCGGATTGCTACGTATCGAAGCAATATTGTTCTAATGCTTCTTAAATCGCGATATCGAATGTCATTTCTATCTATCCTGATAAGATATAATATTCATTGTGGAGTGTTATGTTTATCTCATTCATACTTCAAATGAATGCAAATGCGACAGTTCCTTGCTAGGAAATAGTGTTTGCAGATATCTACGTATCGAAGCAATAAAGTTCTAAAGCTTCTTAAATCGCGATATCGCATCTCATTTCTATGTTTCATGATAAGATATAATATTCATTGTGCAGTGTTATGAATACCTCGTAATCACTTCAAAAGAATGTAAATGCGACACTTCCTTGCTAGGATGTAGCGTTTGCAGATGTCTACGTATCGAAGCAATAGGGATCTAATGCTTCTTAAATCGCCATATCGCTTCTCATTTCTATGTTTCATGATAAGATATAATACTCATTGTGCAGTGTTATGTATATCTCGTCTATACTTCAAATGGATGTAAATGCGACACTTCCTTGCTAGGAAATAGCGTTTGCAGATGTCTACGTATCGTGGCATTAGAGTTCTAATGCTTCTCATAACGCGATATCGCATCTCATTTCTATGTTTCATGATAAGATATAATATTCATTGTGGAATGTTATGTATACCTCGTTTTCGTTCCAAAAGAATGTAAATGCGACACTTCCTTGCTAGGAAATAGCGTTTGCAGATGTCTACGTATCGAAGCAGTAGAGTTCTAATGCTTCTTAAATCGCCATATCGCATCTCATTTCTATGTTTCATGATAAGATATAATATTCATTGTGCAGTGTTATGTTTATCTCGTCTATACTTCAAATGGATGTAAATGCGACACTTCCTTGCTAGGAAGTACCGTTTGCAGATGTCTACGTATCGAAGTAATAGACATCATATGCTTCATAAATCGCCATATCGCATTTCATTTCTATGTTTCATGACAAGATATAATATTCATTGCGAAGTGTCATGTATACCTCGCATACACTTCAAATGAATGTGAATGCGACAGATCCTTGCAGGGATATAGTGTTTGCAGAAATCTACGTATCGAAGCAATAGAGTTCTAAAGCTTCTTAAATCGCGATATCGCATATCATTTCTATGTTTCATGGTAAGATATAATATTCATTGTGCAGTGCTATGAATACCTCGTATTCACTTCAAAGTATGTAAATGCGACACTTCCTTCCTAGGATATAGCGTTTGTAGAAGTCTACGTATCGTAGCAATAGAGTTCTAATGCTTCTTAAAACTGGATATCGCATCTTATTTCTATGTTTCATGATAAGATATAATATTCATAGCGAAGTGTCACTTATACCACGCATGCACTTCAAATGAATGTAAATGCGACTATTCCTTGCTAGGGCATAGCGTTTGCAGATGCCTACGTATCATAGCAATAGCGTTCTAATGCTTCTTAGATCGCGATATCGCATCTCATTTCTATGTTTCGTGATAAGTTATAATATTCATTCCGAAGTGTAATGTAAACCTCGAATTCGCTTCAAAAGAATGTAAATGCGACTATTGGTTGCTAGGAAATAGCATTTGCAGATGTCTAGGTATCGTAGCAATAGAGTTCCAATGCTTCTAAACCCGCGATATCGCATCTCATTTCTATGTTTCCTGATAAGATATAATATTCATTGCGAAGTGTCATGTACACCTCGTATTCACTTCAAAAGAATGCAAATGCGACTATTCCTTGCTAGGAAATAGCATTTGCAGATGTATACGTATCGTAGCAATAGGGTTCTAATGCTTCTCAAAACGCGATATCGCATCTCATTTCTATGCTTCATGATAAGATATAATATTCATTGCGAAATGTCATGTATACCTCGTATTCACTCCAAACGAATGTAAATGCGACACTTCCTTGCTAGGCAATAGCGTATTTAGATGTCTACGTTTCGTAGCAATAGAGTTCTAATGCTACTTAAATCGCGATATCGCAACTCATTTCTACGTTTCGTGATAAGATATAATATTCATTGCGAAGTGTCATGTATACCCCGTATTCACATCAAAAGAATGTAAGTGCGACACTTCCATGCTAGGAAATAGCGTATTCAGATGTCCACGTATCGTAGCAATAGAGTTCTAATGCTACTTAAATCGCGATATCGCAACTCATTTCTACGTTTCGTGATAAGATATAATATTCATTGCGAAGTGCCATGTATAGCGCGTATTCACTCCAAACGAATGTAAATGCGACACTTCCTTGCTAGGCAATAGCGTATTCAGATGTCTACGTATCGTAGCAATAGAGTTCTAATGCTTCTTAAAACGCGATATCGCATGTCAATCCTTTGTTTTATTATAAGATATAATATTCATTGCGAAGTGTCGTGTATACCTCGTATTCACATCAAAAGAATGTAAATGCGACTATTCCTTGCTAGGGCATAGCGTTTGCAGATGCCTACGTATCGTAGCAAAAGAGTTCTAATGCTTCTTAGATCGCGATATCGCATCTCATTTCTATGTTTCGTGATAAGTTATAATATTCATTCCGAAGTGTCATGTAAACCTCGAATTCACTTCAAAAGAATGTAAATGCCACTATTGGTTTCTAGGAAATAGCGATTGCAGATGTCTACGTATCGTAGCAAAAGAGTTCTAATGCTTCTTAGATCGCGATATCGCATCTCATTTCTATGTTTCGTGATAAGTTATAATATTCATTCCGAAGTGTCATGTAAACCTCGAATTCACTTCAAAAGAATGTAAATGCCACTATTGGTTTCTAGGAAATAGCGATTGCAGATGTCTACGTATCGTAGCAATAGAGTTCCAATGCTACTCAAAACGCGTTATAGTATCTCATTTCTATGTTTCCTGATAAGATATAATATTCATTGCGATGTGTCATGTACACCTCGTATTCACTTCAAAAGAATGTAAATGCGACACTTCCATGCTAGGAAATAGCGTCTGCAGATGTCTACGCGTCAAGGCAATAGAGTTCTAATGCTTCTTAAAACGTGATATCGCATCTCATTTCTATGCTTCATGATAAGATATAATATTCATCGCGAAGTGTCATGTACACCTCGTATTCACTTCAAAAGAATGTAAATGCGACACTTCCATGCTAGGAAATAGCGTCTGCAGATATCTCCGCATCGAGGCAATAGGGTTCTAATGCTTCTTAAAACGCGATATCGCATCTCATATCTATGATTCGTGATAAGTTAGAATATTCATTTCGAAGTGTCATGTATACCTCGAATTCTCTTCAAAAGAATGTAAATGCGAGACTTCCATGCTAGGAAATAGCGTTTGCAGATATCTTCGCATCGAGGAAATAGGGTTCTAGTGCTTCTTAAAACGCGATATCGCATCTCACTGCTATGTTTCATGATAAGATATAATATTCATTATGGAGTGTTATGTATACCTCGTACACTCTTCAAAAGAAAGTAAATGCGACCCTTCCATGCTAGGGAATAGCCTTTGCAGATGTCTACGTATCGTAGCAATAGAGTTCTAATGCATCTTAGAACGCGATATCGCATCTCACTTTTATGTTTCGTGATAAGATATAATATTCATTGCGAAGTGTCATGTATACCTCGTATTCACTTCAAAAGAATGTAAATGCGACACTTCCATGCTAGGAAATAGCGTTTGCAGATGTCTACGTATCGTAGCAATAGAGTTCTAATGCTTCTTAAAACGCGATATCGCATCTCACTGCTATGTTTCATGATAAGATATAATATTCATTATGGAGTGTTATGTATACCTCGTACACTCTTCAAAAGAAAGTAAATGCGACCCTTCCATGCTAGGGAATAGCGTTTGCAGATGTCTACGTATCGCAGCAATAGAGCTCCAATGCTTCCTAAAACGCGATATCGCATCACTCTTCTATGTTTCATGATAAGGTATAATATTCATAGCGAAGTGTCATGTATACCACGTATTCACTTCAAATGAATGTAAATGCGACACTTCCATGCTAGGATATAGCGTTTGCAGATGTCTACGTATCGTAGCAATAGAGTTCTAATGCTTCACAAAACGAGATGCCTCATTTCATTTCTATGTTCCGTGATAAGATATAATATTCATTGTGGAGTGTAATGTATACCTCGTATTCACTTCAAATGAATGTAAATGCGACACTTCCATGCTAGGAAATAGCGTTTGCAGATGTCTACGTATCGTAGCAATAGAGTTCTAATGCTTCTTAAAACGCGATATCGCATCTCACTGGTATGTTTCATGATAAGATATAATATTCATTATGGAGTGATATGTATACCTCGTACTCACTTCAAAAGAATGTAAATGCGACCCTTCCATGCTAGGGAATAGCCTTTGCAGATGACTACGTATCGTAGCAATAGAGTTCTAATGCTTCTTAGAACGCGATATCGCATCTCATTTTTATGTTTCATGATAAGATATAATATTCATTGCGAAGTGTCATGTACATCTCGTGTTCACATCAAAAGAATGTAAATGCGACACTTCCATGCTAGGAAATAGCGTTTGCAGATGTCTACGTATCGCAGCTATAGAGTTCCAATGCTTCCTAAAACGCGATATCGCATCCCCCTTCAATGTTTCATGATAAGGTATAATATTCATTGCGAAGTGTCATGTATACCTCGTATTCACTTCAAATGAATGTAAATGCGACCCTTCCATGCTAGGGAATAGCCTTTGCAGATGACTACGTATCGTAGCAACAGAGTTCTAATGCTTCTTAGAACGCGATATCGCATCTCACTTTTATGTTTCATGATAAGATATAATATTCATTGCGAAGTGTCATGTATATCTCGTATTCACATCAAAAGAATGTAAATGCGACACTTCCATGCTAGGAAATAGCGTTTGCAGATGTCTACGTATCGCAGCTATAGAGTTCCAATGCTTCCTAAAACGCGATATCGCATCTCCCTTCAATGTTTCATGATAAGGTACAATATTCATTGCGAAGTGTCATGTATACCTCGTATTCACTTCAAATGAATGCAAATGCGACACTTCCATGCTAGGAAATAGCATTTGCAGATGCCTACGTATCGTAGCAATAGAGTTCTAATGCTTCTTAACACGCAATATCGCATCTCACTGCTATGATTCATGATAAGATATAATATTCAATATGGAGTTATATGTATACCTCGTACTCACTTCAAAAGAATGTAAATGCGACCCTTCCATGCTAGGGAATAGCCTTTTCAGGTGTCTACGTATCGTAGAAATAGAGTTCTAATGCTTCTTAAAACGCGATATCGCATCTCACTGCTATGTTTCATGAGAAGATATAATGTTCATTGCGAAGTGTCATGTATATCTGGTATTCACATCAAAAGAATGTAAATGCGACACTTCCATGCTAGGGAATAGCGTTTGCAGATGTCTACGTATCGCAGCAATAGAGTTCCAATGCTTCCTAAAACGCGATATCGCATCACTCTTCTATGTTTCATGATAAGGTATAATATTCATAGCGAAGTGTCATGTATACCTCGTATTCACTTCAAATGAATGTAAATGCGACACTTCCATGCTAGGAAATAGCGTTTGCAGATGTCTACGTATCGTAGAAATAGAGTTCTAATGCTTCTTAAAACGCGATATCGCATCTCACTGCTATGTTTCATGATAAGATATAATATTCATTATGGAGTGTTATGTATACCTCGTACTCACTTCAAAAGAAAGTAAATGCGACCCTTCCATGCTAGGGAATAGCCTTTGCAGATGTCTACGTATCGTAGCAATAGAGTTCTATTGCATCTTAGAACGCGATATCGCATCTCACTTTTATGTTTCGTGATAAGTTATAATATTCATTGCGAAGTGTCATGTATACCTCGTATTCACTTCAAAAGAATGTAAATGCAACACTTCCATGCTAGGAAATAGCGTTTGCAGATGTCTACGTATCGTAGCAATAGAGTTCTAATGCTTCTTAAAACGCGATATCGCATCTCACTGCTATGTTTCATGATAAGATATAATATTCATTATGGAGTGTTATGTATACCTCGTACTCTCTTCAAAAGAAAGTAAATGCGACCCTTCCATGCTAGGGAATAGCGTTTGCAGATGTCTACGTATCGCAGCAATAGAGCCCCAATGCTTCCTAAAACGCGATATCGCATCACTCTTCTATGTTTCATGATAAGGTATAATATTCATAGCGAAGTGTCATGTATACCTCGTATTCACTTCAAATGAATGTAAATGCGACACTTCCATGCTAGGATATAGCGTTTGCAGATGTCTACGTATCGTAGCAATAGAGTTCTAATGCTTCACAAAACGAGATGCCTCATTTCATTTCTATGTTCCGTGATAAGATATAATATTCATTGTGGAGTGTCATGTATACCTCGTATTCACTTCAAATGAATGTAAATGCGACACTTCCATGCTAGGAAATAGCGTTTGCAGATGTCTACGTATCGTAGCAATAGAGTTCTAATGCTTCTTAAAACGCGATATCGCATCTCACTGGTATGTTTCATGATAAGATATAATATTCATTATGGAGTGATATGTATACCTCGTACTCACTTCAAAAGAATGTAAATGCGACCCTTCCATGCTAGGGAATAGCCTTTGCAGATGACTACGTATCGTAGCAATAGAGTTCTAATGCTTCTTAGAACGCGATATCGCATCTCACTTTTATGTTTCATGATAAGATATAATATTCATTGCGAAGTGTCATGTATATCTCGTATTCACATCAAAAGAATGTAAATGCGACACTTCCATGCTAGGAAATAGCGTTTGCAGATGTCTACGTATCGCAGCTATAGAGTTCCAATGCTTCCTAAAACGCGATATCGCATCTCCCTTCAATGTTTCATGATAAGGTATAATATTCATTGCGAAGTGTCATGTATACCTCGTATTCACCTCAAATGAATGTAAATGCGACCCTTCCATGCTAGGGAATAGCCTTTGCAGATGACTACGTATCGTAGCAATAGAGTTCTAATGCTTCTTAGAACGCGATATCGCATCTCACTTTTATGTTTCATGATAAGATATAATATTCATTGCGAAGTGTCATGTATATCTCGTATTCACATCAAAAGAATGTAAATGCGACACTTCCATGCTAGGAAATAGCGTTTGCAGATGTCTACGTATCGCAGCTATAGAGTTCCAATGCTTCCTAAAACGCGATATCGCATCCCCCTTCAATGTTTCATGATAAGGTATAATATTCATTGCGAAGTGTCATGTATACCTCGTATTCACTTCAAATGAATGTAAATGCGACCCTTCCATGCTAGGGAATAGCCTTTGCAGATGACTACGTATCGTAGCAACAGAGTTCTAATGCTTCTTAGAACGCGATATCGCATCTCACTTTTATGTTTCATGATAAGATATAATATTCATTGCGAAGTGTCATGTATATCTCGTATTCACATCAAAAGAATGTAAATGCGACACTTCCATGCTAGGAAATAGCGTTTGCAGATGTCTACGTATCGCAGCTATAGAGTTCCAATGCTTCCTAAAATGCGATATCGCATCTCCCTTCAATGTTTCATGATAAGGTACAATATTCATTGCGAAGTGTCATGTATACCTCGTATTCACTTCAAATGAATGCAAATGCGACACTTCCATGCTAGGAAATAGCATTTGCAGATGCCTACGTATCGTAGCAATAGAGTTCTAATGCTTCTTAACACGCAATATCGCATCTCACTGCTATGATTCATGATAAGATATAATATTCAATATGGAGTTATATGTATACCTCGTACTCACTTCAAAAGAATGTAAATGCGACCCTTCCATGCTAGGGAATAGCCTTTTCAGATGTCTACGTATACCGTAGAAATAGAGTTCTAATGCTTCTTAAAACGCGATATCGCATCTCACTGCTATGTTTCATGAGAAGATATAATATTCATTGCGAAGTGTCATGTATACCTCGTATTCACTTCAAAAGAATGTAAATGCGACACTTCCATGCTAGGAAATAGCGTTTGCAGATGTCTACGTATCGTAGCAATAGAGTTCTAATGCTTCTTAAAACGCGATATCGCATCTCACTGCTATGTTTCATGATAAGATATAATATTCATTATGGAGTGTTATGTATACCTCGTACTCTCTTCAAAAGAAAGTAAATGCGACCCTTCCATGCTAGGGAATAGCGTTTGCAGATGTCTACGTATCGCAGCAATAGAGCCCCAATGCTTCCTAAAACGCGATATCGCATCACTCTTCTATGTTTCATGATAAGGTATAATATTCATAGCGAAGTGTCATGTATACCTCGTATTCACTTCAAATGAATGTAAATGCGACACTTCCATGCTAGGATATAGCGTTTGCAGATGTCTACGTATCGTAGCAATAGAGTTCTAATGCTTCACAAAACGAGATGCCTCATTTCATTTCTATGTTCCGTGATAAGATATAATATTCATTGTGGAGTGTCATGTATACCTCGTATTCACTTCAAATGAATGTAAATGCGACACTTCCATGCTAGGAAATAGCGTTTGCAGATGTCTACGTATCGTAGCAATAGAGTTCTAATGCTTCTTAAAACGCGATATCGCATCTCACTGGTATGTTTCATGATAAGATATAATATTCATTATGGAATGATATGTATACCTCGTACTCACTTCAAAAGAATGTAAATGCGACCCTTCCATGCTAGGGTATAGCCTTTTCAGATGTCTACGTATCGTAGAAATAGAGTTCTAATGCTTCTTAAAACGCGATATCGCATCTCACTGGTATGTTTCATGATAAGATATAATATTCATTATGGAGTGATATGTATACCTCGTACTCACTTCAAAAGAATGTAAATGCGACCCTTCCATGCTAGGGAATAGCCTTTGCAGATGACTGCGTATCGTAGCAATAGAGTTCTAATGCTTCTTAGAACGCGATATCGCATCTCCCTTCTATGTTTCATGATAAGGTATAATATTCATTGCGAAGTGTCATGTATACCTCGTATTCACTTCAAATGAATGTAAATGCGACACTTCCATGCTAGGAAATAGCGTTTGCAGATGTCTACGTATCGCAGCAATAGTGTTCTTATGCTTCCTAAAACGAGATGCCTTATTTCATTTCTATGTTCCGTGATAAGATATAATATTCATAGCGAAGTGTCATGTATATCTCGTATTCACATCAAAAGTATGTAAATGCGACACCTCCATGCTAGGAAATAGCGTTTGCAGATGTCTACGTATCGTAGCAATAGAGTTCTAATGCTTCTCAAAACGCGATATAGCACCTCATTCCTATGTTTCATGATAAGATATAATATTCATTGCGAAGTGTCATGTATATCTCGTATTCACATCAAAAGAATGTAAATGCGACACTTCCTTGCTAGGAAATATTGTTTGCAGATGTCTACGTATCACAGCAATAGAGTACTAATGCTTCTTAAAACGAGATGTCGTATTTCACTTCTATGTTTCATTAAAGATATAATATTCATTGCGAAGTATCATGTATACCTCGTATTCACTTCAAAAGAATGTAAATATGATACTTCCTTGCTAGGAAATATTGTTTGCAGATGTCTACGTATCACAGCAATAGAGTAATAATGCTTCTTAAAACGAGATGTCGTATTTCATTTCTATGTTTCGTAATAAGATATAATACTCATTGTGTAATGTTATGTATACCTCGTATTCACATCAGTGGAATGAAAGTGCCACATGTCCATGCTAGGAAATAGAGTTTGCAGATGTCTACGCATATTAGCAATAGAGTTCTAATGCTTCTCAAAACGCGATATAGCACCTCATTCCTGTGTTTCATGATAAGATATAATATTCATTGCGAAGTGTCATGTATACCTCGTATTCACGTCAAAAGAATGTAAATGCGACACTTCCATGCTAGGAAATAGCGTTTGCAGATGTCTACGTATCGTAGCAATAGAGTTCTAATGCTTCTCAAAACGCGATATAGCACCTCATTCCTATGTTTCATGATAAGATATAATATTCATTGCGAAGTGTCATGTATATCTCGTATTCACATCAAAAGAATGTAAATGCGACACTTCCATGCTAGGAAATAGCGTTTGCAGATGTCTACGTATCGCAGCTATAGAGTTCCAATGCTTCCTAAAACGCGATATCGCATCTCCCTTCTATGTTTCATGATAAGGTATAATATTCATTGCGAAGTGTCATGTATACCTCGTATTCACTTCAAATGAATGTAAATGCGACACTTCCGTGCTAGGAAATAGCGTTTGCAGATGTCTACGTATCGTAGCAATAGAGTTCTAATGCTTCTTAAAACGCGATATCGCATCTCACTGCTATGTTTCATGATAAGATATAATATTCATTATGGAGTGATATGTATACCTCGTACTCACTTCAAAAGAATGTAAATGCGACCCTTCCATGCTAGGGAATAGCCTTTTCAGATGTGTACGTATCGTAGCAATAGAGTTCTAATGCTTCTCAAAACGCGATATAGCACCTCATTTCTATGTTTCATGATAAGATATAATATTCATTGCGAAGTGTCATGTATATCTCGTATTCACATCAAAAGAATGTAAATGCGACACTTCCATGCTAGGAAATAGCGTTTGCAGATATCTACGTATCGTAGCAATAGAGATCTAATGCTTCTCAAAACGCGATATGGCACCTCATTCCTATGTTTCATGATAAGATATAATATTCATTGCGAAGTGTCATGTATATCTCGTATTCACTTCAAACGAATGTAAATGCGACACTTCCATGCTAGGAAATAGCGTTTGCAGATGTCTACGTATCGTAGCAATAGAGTTCTAATGCTTCTTAAAACGAGATATCGTATCTCACTGCTATGTTTCATGAGAAGATATAATATTCATTATGGAGTGTTATGTATACCTCGTACTCACTTCAAAAGAATGTAAATGCGACCATTCCATCCTGGGATATAGCGTTTGCAGATGTCTACGTATCGTAGCAATAGAGTTCTAGTGCTTCTTAGAACGCGATATCGCATCTCACTTCTATGTTTCATGATAAGATATAATATTCATTGCGAAGTGTCATGTATACCTCGTATTCACTTCAAAAGAACGTAAATAAGACACTTCCATGCTAGGAAATAGCGTTTGCAGATGTCTACGTATCGTAGCAATAGAGTTCTAATGCTCCTTAAAACGCGATATCGCATCTCACTTCTATGTTTCATGATAAGGTATAATATTCATTGCGATGTGTCATGTATATCTCGCATTCACATCAAAAGAATGTAAATGCGACACTTCCATGCTAGGAAATAGCGTTTGCAGATGTCTACGTATCGTAGCAATAGAGTTCTAATGCTTCTCAAAACGCGATATAGCACCTCATTCCTATGTTTCATGATAAGATATAATATTCATTGCGAAGTGTCATGTATATCTCGTATTCACATCAAAAGAATGTAAATGCGACACTTCCATGCTAGGAAATAGCGTTTGCAGATGTCTACGTATCGCAGCTATAGAGTTCCAATGCTTCCTAAAACGCGATATCGCATCTCCCTTCTATGTTTCATGATAAGGTATAATATTCATTGCGAAGTGTCATGTATACCTCGTATTCACTTCAAATGAATGTAAATGCGACACTTCCGTGCTAGGAAATAGCGTTTGCAGATGTCTACGTATCGTAGCAATAGAGTTCTAATGCTTCTTAAAACGCGATATCGCATCTCACTGCTATGTTTCATGATAAGATATAATATTCATTATGGAGTGATATGTATACCTCGTACTCACTTCAAAAGAATGTAAATGCGACCCTTCCATGCTAGGGAATAGCCTTTTCAGATGTGTACGTATCGTAGCAATAGAGTTCTAATGCTTCTCAAAACGCGATATAGCACCTCATTTCTATGTTTCATGATAAGATATAATATTCATTGCGAAGTGTCATGTATATCTCGTATTCACATCAAAAGAATGTAAATGCGACACTTCCATGCTAGGAAATAGCGTTTGCAGATATCTACGTATCGTAGCAATAGAGATCTAATGCTTCTCAAAACGCGATATGGCACCTCATTCCTATGTTTCATGATAAGATATAATATTCATTGCGAAGTGTCATGTATATCTCGTATTCACTTCAAACGAATGTAAATGCGACACTTCCATGCTAGGAAATAGCGTTTGCAGATGTCTACGTATCGTAGCAATAGAGTTCTAATGCTTCTTAAAACGAGATATCGTATCTCACTGCTATGTTTCATGAGAAGATATAATATTCATTATGGAGTGTTATGTATACCTCGTACTCACTTCAAAAGAATGTAAATGCGACCATTCCATCCTGGGATATAGCGTTTGCAGATGTCTACGTATCGTAGCAATAGAGTTCTAGTGCTTCTTAGAACGCGATATCGCATCTCACTTCTATGTTTCATGATAAGATATAATATTCATTGCGAAGTGTCATGTATACCTCGTATTCACTTCAAAAGAACGTAAATAAGACACTTCCATGCTAGGAAATAGCGTTTGCAGATGTCTACGTATCGTAGCAATAGAGTTCTAATGCTCCTTAAAACGCGATATCGCATCTCACTTCTATGTTTCATGATAAGGTATAATATTCATTGCGATGTGTCATGTATATCTCGCATTCACATCAAAAGAATGTAAATGCGACACTTCCATGCTAGCAAAAAGCGTTTGCAGATGTCTACGTATCGCAGCTATAGAGTTCCAATGCTTCCTAAAACGCGATATCGCATCTCCCATCTATGTTTCATGATAAGGTATAATATTCATTGCGAAGTGTCATGTATACCTCGTATTCACTTCAAACGAATGTAAATGCGACACTTCCATGCTAGGAAACAGCGTTTGCAGATGTCTACGTATCGTAGAAATAGAGTTCTAATGCTTCTTAAAACGCGATATCGCATCTCACTGCTATGATTCATGATAAGATATAATATTCATTATGGACTGATATGTAAACCTCGTACTCACTTCAAAAGAATGTAAATGCGACCCTTCCATGCTAGGGAATAGCCTTTTCAGATGTCTACGTATCGTAGAAATAGAGTTCTAATGCTTCTTAAAACGCGATATCGCATCTCACTGCTATGTTTCATGAGAAGATATAATATTCATTGCGAAGTGTCATGTATATCTCGTATTCACATCAAAAGAATGTAAATGCGACACTTCCATGCTAGGAAATAGCGTTTGCAGATGTCTGCGTATCGCAGATATAGAGTTCCAATGCTTCCTAAAACGCGATATCGCATCTCCCTTCTATGTTTCATGATAAGGTATAATATTCATTGCGAAGTGTCATTTATACCTCGTATTCACTTCAAATGAATGTAAATGCGACACTTCCATGCTAGGAAATAGCGTTTGCAGATGTCTACGTATCGTAGCAATAGAGTTCTTATGCTTCCTAAAACGAGATGCCTTATTTCATTTCTATGTTCCGTGATAAGATATAATATTCATTGCGAAGTGTCATGTATATCTCGTATTCACATCAAAAGTATGTAAATGCGACACCTCCATGCTAGGAAATAGCGTTTGCAGATGTCTACGTATCGTAGCAATAGAGTTCTAATGCTTCTCAAAACGCGATATAGCACCTCTTTCCTATGTTTCATGATAAGATATAATATTCATTGCGAAGTGTCATGTATATATCGTATTCACATCAAAAGAATGTAAATGCGACACTTCCATGCTAGGAAATAGCGTTTGCAGATATCTACGTATCGTAGCAATAGAGATCTAATGCTTCTCAAAACGCGATATGGCACCTCATTCCTATGTTTCATGATAAGATATAATATTCATTGCGAAGTGTCATGTATATCTCGTATTCACTTCAAACGAATGTAAATGCGACACTTCCATGCTAGGAAATAGCGTTTGCAGATGTCTACGTATCGTAGCAATAGAGTTCTAATGCTTCTTAAAACGAGATATCGTATCTCACTGCTATGTTTCATGAGAAGATATAATATTCATTATGGAGTGTTATGTATACCTCGTACTCACTTCAAAAGAATGTAAATGCGACCATTCCATCCTGGGATATAGCGTTTGCAGATGTCTACGTATCGTAGCAATAGAGTTCTAGTGCTCCTTAAAACGCGATATCGCATCTCACTTCTATGTTTCATGATAAGGTATAATATTCATTGCGATGTGTCATGTATATCTCGTATTCACATCAAAAGAATGTAAATGCGACACTTCCATGCTAGGAAAAAGCGTTTGCAGATGTCTACGTATCGCAGCTATAGAGTTCCAATGCTTCCTAAAACGCGATATCGCATCTCCCATCTATGTTTCATGATAAGGTATAATATTCATTGCGAAGTGTCATGTATACCTCGTATTCACTTCAAACGAATGTAAATGCGACACTTCCATGCTAGGAAACAGCGTTTGCAGATGTCTACGTATCGTAGAAATAGAGTTCTAATGCTTCTTAAAACGCGATATCGCATCTCACTGCTATGATTCATGATAAGATATAATATTCATTATGGAGTGATATGTAATCCTAGTACTCACTTCAAAAGAATGTAAATGCGACCCTTCCATGCTAGGGAATAGCCTTTTCAGATGTCTACGTATCGTAGAAATAGAGTTCTAATGCTTCTTAAAACGCGATATCGCATCTCACTGCTATGTTTCATGAGAAGATATAATATTCATTGCGAAGTGTCATGTATATCTCGTATTCACATCAAAAGAGTGTAAATGCGACACTTCCATGCTAGGGAATAGCGTTTGCAGATGTCCACGTATCGTAGCAATAGAGTTCAAATGCTTCTTAAAACGCGATATCGCATCTCACTGCTATGTTTCATGATAAGATATAATATTCATTATGGAGTGATATGTATACCTCGTACTCACTTCAAAAGAATGTAAATGCGACCCTTCCATGCTAGGGAATAGCCTTTGCAGATGACTGCGTATCGTAGCAATAGAGTTCTAACGCTTCTTAGAACGCGATATCGCATCTCACTTTTATGTTTCATGATAAGATATAATATTCATTGCGAAGTGTCATGTATATCTCGTATTCACATCAAAAGAATGTAAATGCGACACTTCCATGCTAGGAAATAGCGTTTGCAGATGTCTGCGTATCGCAGCTATAGAGTTCCAATGCTTCCTAAAACGCGATATCGCATCTCCCTTCTATGTTTCATGATAAGGTATAATATTCATTGCGAAGTGTCATGTATACCTCGTATTCACTTCAAATGAATGTAAATGCGACACTTCCATGCTAGGAAATAGCGTTTGCAGATGTCTACGTATCGTAGCAATAGAGTTCTTATGCTTCCTAAAACGAGATGCCTTATTTCATTTCTATGTTCCGTGATAAGATATAATATTCATTGCGAAGTGTCATGTATATCTCGTATTCACATCAAAAGTATGTAAATGCGACACCTCCATGCTAGGAAATAGCGTTTGCAGATGTCTACGTATCGTAGCAATAGAGTTCTAATGCTTCTCAAAACGCGATATAGCACCTCATTCCTATGTTTCATGATAAGATATAATATTCATTGCGAAGTGTCATGTATATCTCGTACTCACATCAAAAGAATGTAAATGCGACTCTTCCTTGCTAGGAAATATTGTTTGCAGATGTCTACGTATCACAGCAATAGAGTACTAATGCTTCTTAAAACGAGATGTCGTATTTCACTTCTATGTTTCATGATAAGATATAATATTCATTGCGAAGTATCATGTATACCTCGTATTCACTTCAAAAGAATGTAAATATGATACTTCCTTCCTAGGAAATATTGTTTGCAGATGTCTACGTATCACAGCAATAGAGTAATAATGCTTCTTAAAACGAGATGTCGTATTTCATTTCTATGTTTCGTAATAAGATATAATACTCATTGTGTAATGTTATGTATACCTCGTATTCACATCAGTGGAATGAAAGTGCCACATGTCCATGCTAGGAAATAGAGTTTGCAGATGTCTACGCATATTAGCAATAGAGTTCTAATGCTTCTCAAAACGCGATATAGCACCTCATTCCTGTGTTTCATGATAAGATATAATATTCATTGCGAAGTGTCATGTATACCTCGTATTCACTTCAAAAGAATGTAAATGCGACACTTCCATGCTAGGAAATAGCGTTTGCAGATGTCTACGTATCGCAGCTATAGAGTTCCAATGCTTCCTAAAACGCGATATCGCATCTCCCTTCTATGTTTCAAGATAAGGTATAATATTCATTGCGAAGTGTCATGTATACCTCGTATTCACTTCAAATGAATGTAAATGCGACACTTCCGTGCTAGGAAATAGCGTTTGCAGATGTCTACGTATCACAGCAATAGAGTACTAATGCTTCTTAAAACGAGATGTCGTATTTCACTTCTATGTTTCGTAATAAGATATAATATTCATTGTGTAATTTTATGTATACCTCGTATTCACTTCAGTGGAATGTAAGTGCGAAATTTCCTTGCTAGGAAATACAGTTTGCAGATGTCTACGTATAATAGCAATAGAGTTCTAATGCTTCTCAAAACGCGATATAGCACCTCACTCCTATGTTTCATGATAAGCTATAATATTCATTGCGAAGTGTCATGTATATCTCGTGTTCACTTCAAAAGAATGTTAATGCGACACTTCCATGCTAGGGAATAGCGTTTGCAGATGTCTACGTATCGTAGCAATGGATTTCTAATGCTTCTTAAAACGCGATATCGCATCTCACTGCTATGTTTCATGAAAAGATATAATATTCATTGCGAAGTGTCATGTATACCTCGTATTCACTTCAAAAGAATGTAAATAAGACACTTCCATGCTAGGAAATAGCGTTTGCAGATGTCTACGTATCGTAGCAATAGAGTTCTAATGCTTCTTAAAACGCGATATCGCATCTCACTGCTATGTTTCATGATAAGATATGATATTCATTATGGAGTGTTATGTATACCTCGTACTCACTTCAAAAGGAAGTAAATGCGACCCTTCCATGCTAGGGAATAGCGTTTGCAGATGTCTACGTATCGCAGCAATAGAGTTCCAATGCTTCCTAAAACGCGATATCGCATCACTCTTCTATGTTTCATGATAGGGTATAATATTCATAGCGAAGTGTCATGTATACCTCGTATTCACTTCAAATGAATGTAAATGCGACACTTCCATGCTAGGATATAGCGTTTGCGGATGTCTACGTATCGTAGCAATAGAGTTCTAATGCTTCACAAAACGAGATGCCTCATTTCATTTCTATGTTCCGTGATAAGATATAATATTCATTGTGGAGTGTCATGTATACCTCGTATTCACTTCAAATGAATGTAAATGCGACACTTCCATGCTAGGAAATAGCGTTTGCAGATGTCTACGTATCGTAGCAATAGAGTTCTAATGCTTCTTAAAACGCGATATCGCAACTCACTGCTATGTTTCATGATAAGATATAATATTCATTATGGAGTGATATGTATACCTCGTACTCACTTCAAAAGAATGTAAATGCGACCCTTCCATGCTAGGGAATAGCCTTTGCAGATGACTACGTATCGTAGCAATAGAGTTCTAATGCTTCTTAGAACGCGATATCGCATCTCACTTTTATGTTTCATGATAAGATATAATATTCATTGCGAAGTGTCATGTATATCTCGTATTCACATCAAAAGAATGTAAATGCGACACTTCCATGCTAGGAAATAGCGTTTGCAGATGTCTACGTATCGCAGCTATAGAGTTCCAATGCTTCCTAAAACGCGATATCGCATCTCCCTTCTATGTTTCATGATAAGTTATAATATTCATTGCGAAGTGTCATGTATACCTCGTATTCACTTCAAAAGAATGTAAATGCGACCCTTCCATGCTAGGGAATAGCCTTTTCAGATGTCTACGTATCGTAGAAATAGAGTTCTAATGCTTCTTAAAACGCGATATCGCATCTCACTGCTATGTTTCATGAGAAGATATAATATTCATTGCGAAGTGTCATGTATATCTCGTATTCACATCAAAAGAATGTAAATGCGACACTTCCATGCTAGGGAATAGCGTTTGCAGATGTCTACGTATCGCAGCAATAGAGTTCCAATGCTTCCTAAAACGCGATATCGCACCACTCTTCTATGTTTCATGATAAGGTATAATATTCATAGCGAAGTGTCATGTATACCTCGTATTCACTTCAAATGAATGTAAATGCGACCCTTCCATGCTAGGGAATAGCGTTTGCAGATGTCTACGTATCGCAGCAATAGAGCTCCAATGCTTCCTAAAACGCGATATCGCATCACTCTTCTATGTTTCATGATAAGATATAATATTCATTATGGAGTGTTATGTATACCTCGTACTCTCTTCAAAAGAAAGTAAATGCGACCCTTCCATGCTAGGGAATAGCGTTTGCAGATGTCTACGTATCGCAGCAATAGAGCTCCAGTGCTTCCTAAAACGCGATATCGCATCACTCTTCTATGTTTCATGATAAGGTATAATATTCATAGCGAAGTGTCATGTATACCTCGTATTCACTTCAAATGAATGTAAATGCGACACTTCCATGCTAGGAAATAGCGTTTGCAGATGTCTAAGTATCGTAGCAATAGAGTTCTAATGCTTCTTAGAACGCGATATCGCATCTGACTTCTATGTTTCATGATAAGATGTAATATTCATTGCGAAGTGTCATGTATACCTCGTATTCACTTCAAAAGAATGTAAATAAGGCACTTCCATGCTAGGAAATAGCGTTTGCAGATGTCTACGTATCGTAGCAATAGAGTTCTAATGCTTCTTAGAACGCGATATCGCATCTCACTTCTATGTTCCGTGATAAGATATAATATTCATTGTGGAGTGTCATGTATACCTCGTATTCACTTCAAATGAATGTAAATGCGACACTTCCATGCTAGGAAATAGCGTTTGCAGATGTCTACGTATCGTAGCAATAGAGTTCTAATGCTTCTTAAAACGCGATATCGCATCTCACTGCTATGATTCATGATAAGATATAATATTCATTATGGAGTGATATGTATACCTCGTACTCACTTCAAAAGAATGTAAATGCGACCCTTCCATGCTAGGGAATAGCCTTTGCAGATGACTACGTATCGTAGAAATAGAGTTCTAATGCTTCTTAAAACGCGATATCGCATCTCACTGCTATGTTTCATGAGAAGATATAATGTTCAGTGCGAAGTGTCATGTATATCTGGTATTCACATCAAAAGAATGTAAATGCGACACTTCCATGCTAGGGAATAGCGTTTGCAGATGTCTACGTATCGCAGCAATAGAGTTCCAATGCTTCCTAAAACGCGATATCGCATCTCACTGCTATGTTTCATGATAAGATATAATATTCATTATGGAGTGTTATGTATACCTCGTACTCTCTTCAAAAGAAAGTAAATGCGACCCTTCCATGCTAGGGAATAGCGTTTGCAGATGTCTACGTATCGCAGCAATAGAGCTCCAATGCTTCCTAAAACGCGATATCGCATCACTCTTCTATGTTTCATGATAAGGTATAATATTCATAGCGAAGTGTCATGTATACCTCGTATTCACTTCAAATGAATGTAAATGCGACACTTCCATGCTAGGGTATAGCGTTTGCAGATGTCTACGTATCGTAGCAATAGAGTTCTAATGCTTCACAAAACGAGATGCCTCATTTCATTTCTATGTTCCGTGATAAGATATAATATTCATTGTGGAGTGTTATGTATACCTCGTATTCACTTCAAATGAATGTAAATGCGACACTTCCATGCTAGGAAATAGCGTTTGCAGATGTCTACGTATCGTAGCAATAGAGTTCTAATGCTTCTTAAAACGCGATATCGCATCTCACTGGTATGTTTCATGATAAGATATAATATTCATTATGGAGTGATATGTGTACCTCGTACTCACTTCAAAAGAATGTAAATGCGACCCTTCCATGCTAGGGAATAGCCTTTGCAGATGACTACGTATCGTAGCAATAGAGTTCTAATGCTTCTTAGAACGCGATATCGCATCTCACTTTTATGTTTCATGATAAGATATAATATTCATTGCGAAGTGTCATGTATATCTCGTATTCACATCAAAAGAATGTAAATGCGACACTTCCTTGCTAGGAAATATTGTTTGCAGATGTCTACGTATCACAGCAATAGAGTACTAATGCTTCTTAAAACGAGATGTCGTATTTCACTTCTATGTTTCATGATAAGATATAATATTCATTGCGAAGTGTCATGTATACCTCGTATTCACTTCAAAAGAATGTAAATATGACACTTCCTTGCTAGGAAATATTGTTTGCAGATGTCTACGTATCACAGCAATAGAGTAATAATGCTTCTAAAAACGAGATGTCGTATTTCATTTCTATGTTTCGTAATAAGATATAATACTCATTGTGTAATGTTATGTATACCTCGTATTCACATCAGTGGAATGAAAGTGCCACATGTCCATGCTAGGAAATAGAGTTTGCAGATGTCTACGCATATTAGGAATAGAGTTCTAATGCTTCTCAAAACGCGATATAGCACCTCATTCCTGTGTTTCATGATAAGATATAATATTCATTGCGAAGTGTCATGTATACCTCGTATTCACTTCAAAAGAATGTAAATGCGACACTTCCATGCTAGGAAATAGCGTTTGCAGATGTCTACGTATCGTAGCAATAGAGTTCTATTGCTTCTCAAAACGCGATATAGCACCTCATTCCTATGTTTCATGATAAGATATAATATTCATTGCGAAGTGTCATGTATATCTCGTATTCACATCAAAAGAATGTAAATGCGACACTTCCATGCTAGGAAATAGCGTTTGCAGATGTCTACGTATCGCAGCTATAGAGTTCCAATGCTTCCTAAAACGCGATATCGCATCTCCCTTCTATGTTTCATGATAAGGTATAATATTCTTTGCGAAGAGTCATGTATACCTCGTATTCACTTCAAATGAATGTAAATGCGACACTTCCATGCTAGGAAATAGCATTTGCAGATGTCTACGTATCGTAGCAATAGAGTTCTAATGCTTCTTAAAACGCGATATCGCATCTCACTGCCATGTTTCATGATAAGATATAATATTCATTATGGAGTGTTATGTATACCTCGTACTCACTTCAAAAGAATGTAAATGCGACCATTCCATCCTGGGAAATAGCGTTTGCAGATGTCTACGTATCGTAGCAATAGAGTTGTATTGCTTCTTAGAGCGCGATATCGCATCTCACTTCTATGTTTCATGATAAGATATAATATTCATTGCGAAGTGTCATGTATACCTCGTATTCACTTCAAAAGAACGTAAATAAGACACTTCCATGCTAGGAAATAGCGTTTGCAGATGTCTACGTATCGTAGCAATAGAGTTCCAATGCTCCTTAAAACGCGATATCGCATCTCACTTCTATGTTTCATGATAAGGTATAATATTCATTGCGAAGTGTCATGTATATCTCGTATTCACTTCAAACGAATGTAAATGCGACACTTCCATGCTAGGAAATAGCGTTTGCAGATGTCTACGTATCGTAGCAATAGAGTTCTAATGCTTCTTAAAACGCGATATCGCACCTCTCTTCTATATTTCATGATAAGGTATAATATTCATTGCGAAGTGTCATGTATACCTCGTATTCACTTCAAAAGAATGTAAATGCGACACTTCCTTGCTAGGAAATATTGTTTGCAGATGTCTACGTATCACAGCAATAGAGTAATAATGCTTCTTAAAACGAGATGTCGTATTTCATTTCTATGTTTCGTAATAAGATATAATACTCATTGTGTAATGTTATGTATACCTCGTATTCACTTCAGTGGAATGTAAGTGCCACATGTCCATGCGAGGAAATAGAGTTTGCAGATGTCTACGCATATTAGCAATAGAGTTCTAATGCTTCTCAAAACGCGATATAGCACCTCATTCCTCTGATTCATGATAAGATATAATATTCATTCCGAAGTGTCATGTATATCTCGTATTCACTTCAGAAGAATGTAAATGCGACACTTCCATGCTAGGAAATAGCGTTTGCAGATGTCTACGCATCGTAGCAATAGAGTTCTAATGCTTCTTAAAATGAGAAGTCGCATTTCATTTCTATGTTTCGTAATAAGATATAATATTCATTGTGAAATGTTATGCATACCTCGTATTCACTTCAAAGGATGTTAATGCGACACTTGCTTGCTAGGAAGTAGCGCTTGCAGATGTCTACGTATCGAAGCAATAGTGATCTAATGTTTCTCAAAACGCGATGTCGCAACTCATTCCTATGTTTCATGATAAGAAATAATACTCAGTCCGATGTGTCATGTATATCTCGTATTCACTTGAAAAGAATGTAAAAGCCAAACTTCCATGCTAGGAAATAGCGTTTGCAGATGTCTACGTATGGTAGCAATAGAGTTCTAATGCTTCTCAAACCGCGATATCGCAACTCATTCCTATGTTTCATGATAAGATATAATATTCATTGCGAAGTGTCTTGTACATCTCGTTTTCACTTCAAAAGAATGTAAATGCGACACTTCCATGCTAGGAAATAGCGTTTGCAGATGTCTACGTATCGTAGCGATAGGGTTCTACTGCTTCTCAAAACGCGATGTCGCATCTCATTTCCATGTTTCATGATGAGATATAATATTCATTGCGAAGTGTCATGTATACCTCGTATTCACTTCAAAGGGATGTAAGTGCGACACTTCCTTGCTAGGATATAGCGTTTCCAGATGACTACGTGTCGAAACAATAGAGTTCTAGTGATTCTTAAAACGCGATATCGCATCTCACTTCTATGTATCATGATAAGATATAATATTCATTGCGAAGTGTCATTTATACCTCGTATTCACTTCAAAAGAATGTAAATGCGACACTTGCATGCTAGGAAATAGCGTTTGCAGATGCCTACGTATCGTAGCAATAGAGTACCAATGCTTCTAAAACGCGATATCGCATCTCACTTCTATGTTTCATGATAAGATATAATACTCATTGCGAAGTGTCATGTATACCTCGTATTCACTTCAAAAGAATGTAAATGCGACACTTCCATGCTAGGAAATAGCGTTTGCAGATGTCTACGCAACGTAGCAATATAGTTCTAGCGCTTCGTAAACCGCGATATCGCATCTCACTTCTATGTTTCGTGATAACATATAATATTCATTGTAGAGTGTTATGTATACCTCGTATTCACTTCAAAAGAATGTAAATGCGACACTTCCATGCTAGGAAATAGCGTTTGCAGATGTCTACGTATCGTAGCAATAGAGTTCTAATGCTTCCTAAAACGCGATATCACATCTCACTTCTGTGTATCGAGATAAGATATAATTTTCATTGCGAAGTGTCATGTATACCTCTTATTCTCTTCAAAAGAATGTAAAAGCGACACTTCCTTGCTAGGAAATAGCGTTTCCAGATGACCACGTATCGTAGCAATAGAGTTCTAATGCTTCTTAAAACGCGATATCGCATTTCACTTCTATGTTTCATGATAAGATATAATATTCATTGCGAAGTGTCATGTATACCTCGTATTCACTTCAAAAGATTGTAAATGCGACACTTCCTTGCTAGGAAATATTGTTTGCAGATGTCTACGTATCGTAAAAATGGAGTTCTATTGCTTCTTGAAACGCGATATCGCGTATTTCGTTTATGTTTCTTGATAAGATATAATATTCATTGCGAAGTGTCATGTATACCTCGTATTCACTTCAAAAGAATGTAAATGCGACACTTCCATGCTAGGAAATAGCGTTTGCAGATGTCTACGTATCACAGCAATAGAGTACTTATGCTTCTGAATACGAGATGTCGTATTTCTTTTCTATGTTTCGTAATAAGATATAATATTCATTGTGTAATGTTATGTATACCTCGTATTCACTTCAGTGGAATGTAAGTGCGACATTTCCATGGTAGGGAATAGAGTTTGCAGATGTCTACGTATATTAGCAATCGAGTTCTAATGCTTCTCAAAACGCAATACAGCACCTCATTCCTATGTTTCATGATAAGATATAATATTCATTGCGAAGTGTCATGTATACCTCGTATTCGCTTCAAATGAATGTAAATGCGACACTTCCATGCTAGGAAATAGCGTTTGCAGATGTCTACGTATCGTAGCAATAGAGTTCTAATTCTTCTTAAAATGCGATATCACATCTCACTTCTATGTTTCATGATAAGGTATAATATTCATTGCGAAGTGTCATGTATACCTTGTATTCACTTCAAATGAATGTAAATGCGACACTTCCCTGCTAGGAAGTAGAGTTTGCAGATGTCTACGTATCGAAGCAATAGCGTTCTACTGCTTCTCAAAACGCGATGCCGCATCTCATTTCTATGTTTCATGATCAGATATAATATTCATTGAGAAGTGTCATGTATACCTCGTATTCACTTCAAAGAGATGTAAGTGCGACACTTCCTTGCTAGTAAATAGCGTTTCCAGATGACTACGTGTGGAAACAGTAGAGTTCTAATGATTCTTAAAACGCGATATCGCATCTCACTTCTATGTTTTATGATAAGATATAATATTCATTGTGAAGTGTCATGTATACCTCGTATTCACTTCAAAAGAATGTAAATGCGACACTTGCATGCTAGGAAATAGCGTTTGCAGATGTCTACGTATCACAGCAATAGAGTACTTATGCTTCTGAATACGAGATGTCGTATTTCATTTCTATGTTTCGTAATAAGATATAATATTCATTGTGTAATGTTATGTATACCTCGTATTCACTTCAGTGGAATGTAAGTGCGACATTTTCATGGTAGGAAATAGAGTTTGCAGATGTCTACGTATATTAGCAATAGAGTTCTAATGCTTCTCAAAACGTAATATAGCACCTCATTCCTATGTTTCATGATAAAATATAATATTCATTGCGAAGTGTCATGTATACCTCGTATTCGCTTCAAATGAATGTAAATGCGACACTTCCATGCTAGGAAATAGCGTTTGCAGATGTCAACGTATCGTAGCAATAGAGTTCTAATGCTTCTTAAAACGAGATGCCGCATTTCATTTCTATGTTTCGTGATAAGATATAATATTCATTGTGGAGTGTTATGTATACCTCGTATTCACTTCAAAAGAATGTAAATGCGACACTTCCTTGCTAGGAAATAACATTTGAAGATGTCTACGCATCGTAGCAATATAGTTCTAGCGCTTCGTAAATCGCGATATCGCATCTCACTTCTATGTTTCGTGATAACATATAATATTCATTGTAGAGTGTTATGTATACCTCGTATTCACTTCAAAAGAATGTAAATGCGACACTTCCATGCTAGGAAATAGCGTTTGCAGATGTCTACGTATCGTAGCAATAGTGTTCTAATGCTTCTTAAAATGCGATATCGCATCTCACTTCTATGTTTCATGATAAGGTATAATATTCATTGCGAAGTGTCATGTATACCTCGTATTCACTTCAAATGAATGTAAATGCGACACTTCCCTGCTAGGAAGTAGAGTTTGCAGATGTCTACGTATCGAAGCAATAGAGTTCTAATGCTTCTTAAAACGCGATATAACATCTCACTTCTATGTTTCGAGATAAGATATAATATTCATTGCGAAGTGTCATGTATACCTCGTATTCTCTTCAAAAGAATGTAAAAGCGACACTTCCTTGCTAGGAAATAGAGTTTCCAGATGACCACGTATCATAAGAATGGAGTTCTAATGCTCCTTATAACGAGATGTCGCATTTCATTTCTATGTTTCGTGATAAGATATAATATTCATTGTGGAGTGTTATGTACACCTCGTATTCACTTCAAAAGATTGTAAATGCGACACTTCCTTGCTAGGAAATATTGTTTGCAGATGTCTACGTATCGTAGCGATAGGGTTCTACTGCTTCTCAAAACGCGATGTCGCATCTCATTTCCATGTTTCATGATGAGATATAATATTCATTGCGAAGTGTCATGTATACCTCGTATTCACTTCAAAGGGATGTAAGTGCGACACTTCCTTGCTAGGATATAGCGTTTCCAGATGACTACGTGTCGAAACAATAGAGTTCTAGTGATTCTTAAAACGCGATATCGCATCTCACTTCTATGTATCATGATAAGATATAATATTCATTGCGAAGTGTCATGTATACCTCGTATTCACTTCAAAAGAATGTAAATGCGACACTTGCATGCTAGGAAATAGCGTTTGCAGATGCCTACGTATCGTAGCAATAGAGTTCCAATGCTTCTAAAACGCGATATCGCATCTCACTTCTATGTTTCATGATAAGATATAATACTCATTGCGAAGTGTCATGTATACCTCGTATTCACTTCAAAAGAATGTAAGTGCGACACTTCCATGCTTGGAAATAGCGTTTGCAGATGTCTACGTATCGTAGCAACAGAGTTCTAATGCTTCTTAAAACGAGATGTCGCATCTCACTTCTATGTTTCGAGACATGGTATAATATTCATTGCGAAGTGTCATGTATACCTCGTATTCACTTCAAATGAATGTAAATGCGAAACTTCCTTGCTAGGAAATAGCGTTTGCAGATGTCAACGTATCGTAGCAATAGAGTTCTAATGCTTCTTAAAACGAGATGCCGCATTTCATTTCTATGTTTCGTGATAAGATATAATATTCATTGGGTAGTGTTATGTATACATCGTATTCACTTCAAAAGAATGTAAATGCGACACTTCCTTGCTAGGAAATAACATTTCCAGATGTCTACGCATCGTAGCAATATAGTTCTAGCGCTTCGTAAATCGCGATATCGCATCTCACTTCTATGTTTCGTGATAACATATAATATTCATTGTAGAGTGTTATGTATACCTCGTATTCACTTCAAAAGAATGTAAATGCGACACTTCCATGCCAGGAAATAGCGTTTGCAGATGTTTATGTATCGTAGCAATAGTGTTCTAATGCTTCTTAAAATGCGATATCGCATCTCACTTCTATGTTTCATGATAAGGTATAATATTCATTGCGAAGTGTCATGTATACCTCGTATTCACTTCAAATGAATGTAAATGCGACACTTCCCTGCTAGGAAGTAGAGTTTGCAGATGTCTACGTATCGAAGCAATAGGGTTCTACTGCTTCTCAAAATGCGATATTGCACCTCACTTCTATGTTACATGACAAGATATAATATCCATTCCGAAGTGTCATGTATACCTCGTATACACTTCATAAGAATGTAAATGCGACACTTCCTTGCTAGGAAATAGCGTTTGCAGATGTTTCCGTACCGAAGCAATAGAGTTCTATTACTCCTTAAAACGGGATACCGCATCTCATTTCTATGTTTCATGATAAGGTATAATATTAATTGCGAAGTGTCATGTATAACTCCTATTCACTTCAAAAGAATGTAAATGCGACACTTCCTTGCTAGGAAATAACATTTCCAGATGTCTACGCATCGTAGCAATATAGTTCTAGCGCTTCGTAAATCGCGATATCGCATCTCACTTCTATGTTTCGTGATAACATATAATATTCATTGTAGAGTGTTATGTATACCTCGAATTCACTTCAAAAGAATGTAAATGCGACACTTCCTTGCTAGGAAATAACATTTCCAGATGTCTACGCATCGTAGCAATGGATTTCTAGCGCTTCTTAAACCGAGATATCGCATGTCACACCTATGTTTCGTGATAAGATATAATAAACATGGTAGAGTGTTATGTATACCCCGTATTCACTTCAAAAGAATGTAAATGCGACACTTCCGTGCTAGGAAACAGCGTTTGCAGATGTGTACGTATCGTAGCAATAGAGTACTAATGCTTCTTAAAACGAGATGTCGTATTTCATTTCTATGTTTCGTAATAAGATATAATATTCATTGTGGAGTGTCATGTATACCTCGTATTCACTTCAAAAGAATGTAAATGCGACACTTCCATGCTAGGAAGTAGCTTTTGCAGATGTCTACGTATCGTAGCAATAGGGTTCTAATGCTTCTTAAAACGCGATATCGCATCTCGCTTCTATGTTTCATAATAAGATATAATATTCATTGCGAAGTGTCATGTATACCTCGATTTCACTTCAGAAGAATGTAAATGCGACACATCCCTGCTAGGAAATATTGTATGCAGATGTCTACGTATCACAGCAATAGAGTACATATGCTTCTCAAAACGAGATGTCGTATTTCATTTCTATGTTTCGTAATAAGATATAATATTCATTGTGCAATGTTATGTATACCTCGTATTCACTTCAAAATGATGTAAATGCGACACTTCCCTGCTAGGATATAGCGTTTCCAGATGACTACGTGTCGAAACAATGGAGTTCTAGTGATTCTTAGAATGCCATATCGCATCTCACTTCTATGTTTCATGAAAAGATATAATATTCATTGCGAAGTGTCATGTATACCTCGTATTGACTTCAAAAGAATGTAAATGCGACACTTCCATGCTAGGAAGTAGCGTTTGCAGATGTCTACGTATCGTAGCAATAGGGTTCTAATGCTTCTTAAAACGCGATATCGCATCTCACTTCTATCTTTCATGATAAGGTATAATGTTTATTGCGAAGTGTCATATATACCTCGTATTCACTTCAAAAGAATGTAAATGCGAAACATCCATGCTAGGGAATAGCGTTTGCAGATGTCTACGTACCGTAGCAATAGAGTTCTAATGCTTCTTAAAACGAGATGTCGCATTTCATTTCCATGTTTCGTAATAAGATATAATATTCATTGTGGAGTGTCATGTATACCTCGTACTCACATCACAAGAATGTAAATGCGACACATCCATGCAAGGAAATAGCGTTTGCAGATGTCAACGTATATTAGCAATAGAGATCTAATGCTTCTCAATACGCGATATCGCAACTCATTCCTATGTTTCATGAGAAGATATAATATTCATTGCGAAGTGTCATGTATATCTCGTATTCACGTCAAAAGAATGTAAATACCAAACTTCCATGCTAGGAAATAGCTTTTGCAGATGTCTACGTATCGTAGCGATAGAGTTCTATTGCTTCCTAGAACGCGACATCGCATCTCACTTCTATGTTTCATGATAAGATGTAATATTCATTGCGAAGTGTCATGTATACCTCGTATTCACTTCAAAAGAATGTAAATGCGAAACTTCCATGCTAGGAAATAGCGTTTGCAGATGTCTACGTATCGTAGCGATAGAGTTCTAATGCGTCTCAAAACGAGATGCCGCTTTTCATTTCTATGTTTCGTGATAAGGTATAATATTCATTGTGGAGTGTTATGTATACCTCGAATTCACTTCAAAAGAATGTAAATGCGACACTTCCTTGCTAGGAAATAACATTTCCAGATGTCTACGCATCGTAGCAATAGATTTCTAGCGCTTCTTAAACCGAGATATCGCATGTCACAACTATGTTTCGTGATAAGATATAATATACATGGTAGAGTGTTATGTATACCTCGTATTCACTTCAAACGAATGTAAATGCGACACTTCCGTGCTAGGAAACAGCGTTTGCAGATGTCTACGTATCGTAGCAATAGAGTACTAATGCTTCTTAAAACGAGATGTCGTATTTCATTTCTATGTTTCGTAATAAGATATAATATTCATTGTGGAGTGTCATGTATACCTCGTATTCACTTCAAAAGAATGTAAATGCGACACTTCCATGCTAGGAAGTAGCTTTTGCAGATGTCTACGTATCACAGCAATAGAGTACATATGCTTCTTAAACCGAGATGTCGTATTTCATTTCTATGTTTCGTAATAAGATATAATATTCATTGTGCAATGTTATGTATACCTCGTATTCACTTCAGTGGAATGTAAGTGCGACATGTCCTTGCTAGGAAATAGAGTTTGCAGATGTCTACGTATATTAGCAATAGAGTTCTAATGCTTCTCAAAACGCGATATAGCACCTCATTCCTATGTTTCATGATAAGATATAATATTCATTGTGGAGTGTTATGTATACCTCGTTTTCACTTCAAAAGAATGTAAATGTCACACTTCCTCGCTAGGAAATAACATTTCCAGATGTCTACGCATCGTAGCAAAGGAGTTCTAGCGCTTCTTAAATCGCGATATCGCATCTCACTTCTATGTTTCGTGATAAGATATAATATTCATTGTAGAGTGTTATGTATACCTCGTACTCACTTCAAAAGAATGTAAATGCGACACTTCCGTGCTAGGAAAATAGCTTTTGCAGATGTCTGCGTATCGTAGCAATGGAGTTCTAATGCTTCTTAAAACGCGATATCGCATCTCACTTCTATGTTTCATGATAAGATATAATATTCATTGCGAGGTGTCATTTATACCTCGTATTCACTTCAAGTGAATGTAAATGCGACACTTCCTTGCTAGGAAATAACATTTGCAGATGTCTACGGATCGTAGCAATAGAGTTCTAGCGCTTCTTAAATCGCGATATCGCATCTCACTTCTATGTTTCGAGATAAGATATAATATTCATTGCGAGGTGTCATGTATACCTCGTATTCACTTCAAAAGAATGTAAATGCGACACTTCCTTGCTAGGACATAGCGTTTCCAGATGACCACGTATCGTAAGAATGGAGAACTAATGCTTCTCAAAACTCGATATAGCACCTCATTCCTATGTTTCATGATAAGATATAATATTCATTGTGGAGTGTTATGTATACCTCGTATTCGCTTCAAAAGATCGTAAATGCGACACTCCCTTGCTAGGAAATATTGTTTGCAGATGTCTACGTATCGTAAAAACAGAGTACTAATGCTTCTTAAAACGAGATGTCGTATTTCATTTCTATGTTTCGTAATAAGATATAATATTCATTGTGTAATGTTATGTATACCTCGTATTCACTTCAATGGAATGTAAGTGCGACATGTCCTTGCTAGGAAATAGAGTTTGCAGATGTCTACGTATATTAGCAATAGAGTTCTAATGCTTCTCAAAACGCGATATAGCACCTCATTCCTATGTTTCATGATAAGATATAATATTCATTGTGGAGTGTTATGTATACCTCGTTTTCACTTCAAAAGAATGTAAATGTCACACTTCCTCGCTAGGAAATAACATTTCCAGATGTCTACGCATCGTAGCAAAGGAGTTCTAGCGCTTCTTAAATCGCGATATCGCATCTCACTTCTATGTTTCGTGATAAGATATAATATTCATTGTAGAGTGTTATGTATACCTCGTACTCACTTCAAAAGAATGTAAATGCGACACTTCCGTGCTAGGAAAATAGCTTTTGCAGATGTCTGCGTATCGTAGCAATGGAGTTCTAATGCTTCTTAAAACGCGATATCGCATCTCACTTCTATGTTTCATGATAAGATATAATATTCATTGCGAGGTGTCATTTATACCTCGTATTCACTTCAAGTGAATGTAAATGCGACACTTCCTTGCTAGGAAATAACATTTGCAGATGTCTACGGATCGTAGCAATAGAGTTCTAGCGCTTCTTAAATCGCGATATCGCATCTCACTTCTATGTTTCGAGATAAGATATAATATTCATTGCGAGGTGTCATGTATACCTCGTATTCACTTCAAAAGAATGTAAATGCGACACTTCCTTGCTAGGACATAGCGTTTCCAGATGACCACGTATCGTAAGAATGGAGAACTAATGCTTCTCAAAACTCGATATAGCACCTCATTCCTATGTTTCATGATAAGATATAATATTCATTGTGGAGTGTTATGTATACCTCGTATTCGCTTCAAAAGATCGTAAATGCGACACTCCCTTGCTAGGAAATATTGTTTGCAGATGTCTACGTATCGTAAAAACAGAGTACTAATGCTTCTTAAAACGAGATGTCGTATTTCATTTCTATGTTTCGTAATAAGATATAATATTCATTGTGTAATGTTATGTATACCTCGTATTCACTTCAATGGAATGTAAGTGCGACATTTCCATGGTAAGAAATAGAGTTTGCAGATGTCTACGTATATTAGCAATAGAGCTCTAATGCTTCTAAAAACGCGATATCGCATCTCACTTCTATGTTTCATGATAATATATAATTTATAATGCGAAGTGTCATCTATACCTCGTATTCACTTCAAAAGAATGTATATGCGACACTTCCTTGCTAGGAAATAGCGTTTCCAGATGACCACGTATCGAAAGAATAGAGTTCTAATACTTATGAAAACGAGATGTCGCATCTCAATTCTATGTTTCATGATAAGATATAATATTTGTTGTAGAGTGTTCTGTATACCTCGTATTCACTTCAAAAGAATGTAAATGCGACACTTCCATGCTAGGAAAATAGCTTTTGCAGATGTCTACGTATAGTAGCAATGGAGTTCTAATGCTTCTTAAAACGCGATATCGCATCTCACTTCTATGTTTCGAGATAAGATATAATATTCATTGAGAGGTGTCATGTATACCTCGTATTCACTTCAAAAGAATGTAAATGCGACACTTCCTTGCTAGGACATAGCGTTTCCAGATGACCACGTATCGTAAGAATGGAGATTTAATGCTTCTCAAAACTCGATATAGCACCTCATTCCTATGTTTCATGATAAGATATAATATTCATTGTGGAGTGTTATGTATACCTCGTATTAGCTTCAAAAGATTGTAAATGCGACACTTCCTTGCTAGGAAATATTGTTTGCAGATGTCTACGTATCGTAGCAATAGAGCTCTAATGCTTCTAAAAACGCGATATCGCATCTCACTTCTATGTTTCATGATAAGATATAATATATATTGCGAAGTGTCATGTATACCTCGTATTCACTTCAAAAGAATGTATATGCGACACTTCAATCCTAGGAAATAACATTTGCAGATGACCACGTATCGAACGAATACAGTTCTAATTCTTATGAAAACGAGATGTCGCATCTCATTTCTATGTTTCATGATAAGATATAATATCCATTGCGATGTGCCATGTATACCTCGTATTCACTTCAATGGAATGTAAATGCGACATTTCCTTGCTAGGAAATAGAGTATGCAGATGTCTACGTATATTAGCAATAGAGTTTTAACGCTTTCCAAAACTCGATATAGCACCTCATTCCTATGTTTCGTGATAAGATATAATATTCATTGCGAATTGTCATGTATACCTCGTATTCACTTCAAAAGAATGTAAATGCGACACTTGCATCCTAGGAAATAGCGTTTGCAGATGTCTACGTATCGTAGCAATAGTGTTCTAATGCTTCTTAAAACGAAATGTCGCATTTCAATTCTATGTTTCATGATTAGGTATAACATTCATAGCGAAGTGTCACGTATACCTCGTACTCACTTCAAAAGATTGTAAATGCGACACTTCCATGCTAGGAAATAGCGACGGTAGATGTCTACGTATCGTAGCAATAGAATTCTAATGCTTCTTAAAACGAGATGTCGCATTTCATTTCCATTTTTCGTAATAAGATATAATATTCATTGTGGAGTGTCATGTATACCTCGTACTCAAATCACAAGAATGTAAATGCGACACATCCATGCAAGGAAATAGCGTTTGCAGATGTCAACGAATATTAGCAATAGAGATCTAATGCTTCTCAATACGCGATATCGCAACTCATTCCTATGTTTCATGAGAAGATATAATATTCATTGCGAAGTGTCATGTATACCTCGTATTCACTTCAAAAGAATGTAAATGCGAAACTTCCATGCTAGGAAATAGCTTTTGCAGATGTCTACGTATCGTAGCGATAGAGTTCTATTTCTTCTTAAAACGCGATATCGCATCTCACTGCTATGTTTCATGATAAGATGTAATATTCACTGCGACGTGTCATGTATACCTCGTATTCACTTCAAATGGATGTAAATGCGACACTTCCATGCTAGGAAATAGCTTTTGCAGATGTCTACGTATCGTAGCGATAGAGTTCTAATGCTTCTTAAAACGAGATGTCGCATTTCATTTCCATGTTTCGTAATAAGATATAATATTCATTGTGGAGTGTCATGTATACCTCGTACTCACATCACAAGAATGTAAATGCGACACATCCATGCAAGGAAATAGCGTTTGCAGATGTCAACGTATATTAGCAACAGAGATCTAATGCTTCTCAATACGCGATATCGCAACTCATTCCTATGTTTCATGAGAAGATATAATATTCATTGCGAAGTGTCATGTATATCTCGTATTCACTTCAAAAGAATGTAAATGCCAAACTTCCATGCTAGGAAATAGCTTTTGCAGATGTCTACGTATCGTAGCGATAGAGTTCTATTGCTTCCTAAAACGCGATATCGCATCTCACATCTATGTTTCATGATAAGATGTAATATTCATTGCGAAGTGTCATGTATACCTCGTATTCACTTCAAAAGAATGTAAATGCGAAACTTCCATGCTAGGAAATAGCGTTTGCAGATGTCTACGTATCGTAGCGATAGAGTTCTAATGCGTCTCAAAACGAGATGCCGCTTTTCATTTCTATGTTTCGTGATAAGGTATAATATTCATTGTGGAGTGTTATGTATACCTCGAATTCACTTCAAAAGAATGTAAATGCGACACTTCCTTGCTAGGAAATAACATTTCCAGATGTCTACGCATCGTAGCAATGGATTTCTAGCGCTTCTTAAACCGAGATATCGCATGTCACACATATGTTTCGTGATAAGATATAATATACATGGTAGAGTGTTATGTATACCCCGTATTCACTTCAAAAGAATGTAAATGCGACACTTCCGTGCTAGGAAACAGCGTTTGCAGATGTCTACGTATCGTAGCAATAGAGTACTAATGCTTCTTAAAACGAGATGTCGTATTTCATTTCTATGTTTCGCAATAAGATATAATATTCATTGTGGAGTGTCATGTATACCTGGTATTCTCTTCAAAAGAATGTAAAAGCGACACTTCCTTGCTAGGAAATAGCGTTTCTAGATGACCACGTATCGTAAGAATGGAGTTCTAATGCTCCTTAAAACGAGATGTCGCATTTCATTTCTATGTTTCGTGATAAGATATAATATTCATTGTGGAGTGTTATGTATACCTCGTATTCACTTCAAAAGATTGTAAATGCGACACTTCCTTGCTAGGAAATATTGTTTGCAGATGTCTACGTATCGAAAAAATAGAGTTCTTTTGCTTCTTAAAACGCGATATCGCAATGTTTCCTTTATGTATCTTGATAAGATATAATATTCATTGCGAAGTGTCATGTATACCTAGTATTCACTTCAAAAGAATGTAAGTGCGACACTTCCATGCTAGGAAATAGCGTTTGCAGATGTCTACGTATCGTAGCAATAGAGTTCTAATGCTTCTTAAAACGAGAAGTCGTATGTCATTTCGATGTTTCGTAATAAGATATAATATTCATTGTGGAATGTTATGTATATCTCGTATTCACTTCAAAAGAATGTAAATGCGAAACTTCCTTGCTAGGAAATAGCGTTTGCAGATGTCTACGTATCGTGGCAATAGAGTTCTAATGCTTCTTAAAACGCGATATCACATCTCACTTCTATGTTTCGAGATAAGATATAATATTCATTGCGAAGTGTCATATATACCTCGTATTCTCTTCAAAAGAATGTAAAAGCGACACTTCCTTGCTAGGAAATAGCGTTTCCAGATGACCACGTATCGTAAGAATGGAGTTCTAATGCTTCTTAAAACGAGATGTCGCATTTCATTTCTATGTTTCGTGATAAGATGTAATATTCATTGTGGAGTGTTATGTATACCTCGTATTCACTTCAAGAGATTGTAAATGCGACATTTCCTTGCTAGGAAATATTGTTTGCAGATGTCTACGTATCGTAAAAATAGAGTTCTATTGCTTCTTAAAACGCGTTATCGCATATTTCCTTTATGTTTCTTGATAAGATATAATATTCATTGCGAAGTGTCTTGTACATCTCGTTTTCACTTCAAAAGAATGTAAATGCGAAACTTCCATGCTAGGAAATAGCGTTTGCAGATGTCTACGTATCGTAGCGATAGAGTTCTAGTGCTTATTAAAACGAGATGTCGCATTTCATTTCTATGTTTCGTAATAAGATATAACATTCATTGTGGAGTGTCATGTATACTTCGTACTCACATCACAAAAATGTAAATGCGACACATCCATGCAAGGAAATATTGTATGCAGATGTCTACGTATCACAGCAATAGAGTACATATGCTTCTTAAAACGAGATGTCGTATTTCATTTCTATGTTTCGTAATAAGATATAATATTCATTGTGCAATGTTATGTATACCTCGAATTCACTTCAGTGGAATGTAAGTGCGACATTTCCATGGTAGGAAATATTGTCTGCAGATGTCTACGTATATTAGCAATAGAGTTCTAATGCTTCTCAAAACGCAATATAGCACCTTATTCCTATGTTTCAAGATAAGATATAATATTCATTGCGAAGTGTCATGTATACCTAGTATTCACTTCAAATGAATGTAAATGCGACACTTCCCTGCTAGGAAGTAGAGTTTGCAGGTGTCTACGTATCGAAGCAATAGGGTTCGTCTGCTTCTCAAAACGCGATGTCGCATCTCATTTCCATGTTTCATGATGAGATATAATATTCATTGCGAAGTGTCATGTATACCTCGTATTCACTTCAAAGGGATGTAAGTGCGACACTTCCTTGCTAGGATATAGCGTTTCCAGATGACTACGTGTCGAAACAATAGAGTTCTAGTGATTCTGAAAACGCGATTTCGCATCTCACTTCTATGTTTCATGATAAGATATAATATTCATTGCGAAGTGTCATGTATACCTCGTATTCACTTCAAAATAATGTAAATGCGACACTTGCATGCTAGGAAATAGCGTTTGCAGATGCCTACGTATCGTAGCAATAGAGTTCTAATGCTTCTAAAACGCGATATCGCATCTCACTTCTATGTTTCATGATAAGATATAATATTCATTGCGAAGTGTCATGTATACCTCGTATTCACTTCAAAAGAATGTAAATGCGACACTTCCATGCTAGGAAATAGCGTATGCAGGTGTCTACGTATCACAGCAATAGAGTACTTATGCTTCTGAAAACGAGATGTCGTATTTCATTTCCATGTTTCGTAATAAGATATTATATTCATTGTGTAATGTTATGTATACCTCGTATTCACTTCAATGGAATGTAAGTGCGACATTTCCATGGTAGGAAATAGGGTCTGCAGATGTCTACGTATATTAGCTATAGAGTTCTAATGCTCCTCAAAACGCAATATAGCACCTCACACCTATGTTTCATGATAAGATATAATATTCATTGCGAAGTGTCATGTATACCTCGTATTCACTTCAAAGGGATGTAAGTGCGACACTTCCTTGCTAGGATATAGCGTTTCCAGATGACTACGTGTCGAAACAATAGAGTTCTAGTGATTCTGAAAACGCGATTTTGCATCTCACTTCTATGTTTCATGATAAGATATAATATTCATTGCGAAGTGTCATGTATACCTCGTATTCACTTCAAAAGAATGTAAATGCGACACTTGCATGCTAGGAAATAGCGTTTGCAGATGCCTACGTATCGTAGCAATAGAGTTCTAATGCTTCTAAAACGCGATATCGCATCTCACTTCTATGTTTCATGATAAGATATAATATTCATTGCGAAGTGTCATGTATACCTCGTATTCACTTCAAAAGAATGTAAATGCGACACTTCCATGCTAGGAAATAGCGTATGCAGATGTCTACGTATCACAGCAATAGAGTACTTATGCTTCTGAAAACGAGATGTCGTATTTCATTTCCATGTTTCGTAATAAGATATTATATTCATTGTGTAATGTTATGTATACCTCGTATTCACTTCAATGGAATGTAAGTGCGACATTTCCATGGTAGGAAATAGGGTCTGCAGATGTCTACGTATATTAGCTATAGAGTTCTAATGCTTCTCAAAACGCAATATAGCACCTCACACCTATGTTTCATGATAAGATATAATATTCATTGCGAAGTGTCATGTATACCTCGTATTCACTTCAAAAGAATGTAAATAAGACACTTCCATGCTAGGAAATAGCGTTTGCAGAGATCTACGTATGGTAGCAATAGAGTTCTAATGCTTCTTAAAACGAGATGCCGCATTTCATTTCTATGTTTCGTGATAAGATATAATATTCATTGTGGAATGTTATGTATATCTCGTATTCACTTCAGAAGAATGTAAAAGCGGCACTACCTTGCTAGCAAGTAGCGCTTGCAGATGTCTACGTATCGAAGCAATAGTGTTCTAGTGTTTCTCAAAATGCGATATCACAACTCATTCCTATGTTTCATGATAAGATATAATATTCATTGCGATGTGTCATGTATACCTCGTATTCACTTCAAATGAATGTAAATGCGACACTTCCATGCTAGGAAATAGCGTTTGCAGATGTCTACGTATCGTCGCAATAGAGTTCTAATGCTTCCTAAAACGCGATATCGCATCTCACTTCTATGTTTCATGATAAGATATAATATTCATTGCGAAGTGTCATGTATACATCGTATTCACTTCAAATGAATGTAAATGCGACACTTCCATGCTAGGAAATAGCGTTTGCAGATGTCTACGTATCGTAGCAACGGAGTTCTAATGCTTCTTAAAACGAGATGTCGCATCTCACTTCTATGTTCCGAGATAAGATATAATATTCATTGCGAAGTGTTATGTATACCTCGTATTCACTTCAAATGAATGTAAATGCGAAACTTCCATGCTAGCAAATAGCGTTTGCAGATGTCCACGTATCGTAGCAATAGAGTTCTAATGCTTCTTAAAACGCGATTTCGCATCTCACTTATATGTTTCATGGTAAGGTATAATATTCATTGCGAAGTGTCATGTATACCTCGTATTCACTTCAAATGAATGTAACTGCGACACTTCCTTGCTAGGAAGTAGAGTTTGCAGGTGTCTACATATCGAAGCAATAGGGTTCTACTGCTTCTCAAAACGGGATGTCGCATCTCATTTCCATGTTTCATGATGAGATATAATATTCATTGCGAAGTGTCATGTATACCTCGTATTCACTTCAAAGGGATGTAAGTGCGACCTTGCTAGGATATAGCGTTTCCAGATGACTACGTGTCGAAACAATAGAGTTCTAGTGATTCTTAAAACGCGATATCGCATCTCACATCTATGTTTCATGATAAGATATAATATTCATTGCGAAGTGACATGTATACCTCGTATTCACTTCAAAAGAATGTAAATGCGACACTTCCATGCTAGCAAATAGCGTTTGCAGATGTCCACGTATCGTAGCAATAGAGTTCTAATGCTTCTTAAAACGCGATTTCGCATCTCACTTATATGTTTCATGGTAAGGTATAATATTCATTGCGAAGTGTCATGTATACCTCGTATTCACTTCAAATGAATGTAAATGCGACACTTCCCTGCTAGGAAGTAGAGTTTGCAGGTGTCTACGTATCGAAGCAATAGTGTTCTAATGTTTCTCAAAACGCGATGTCGCAACTCATTCCTATGTTTCATGATAAGATATAATACTCAGTCCGATGTGTCATGTATATCTCATATTCACTTCAAAAGAATGTAAATGCCAAACTTCCATGCTAGGAAATAGCGTTTGCAGATGTCTACGTATCGTAGCAATAGAGTTCTAATGCTTCTCAAACCGCGATATCGCAGCTCATTCCTATGTTTCATGATAAGATATAATATTCATTGCGAAGTGTCTTGTACATCTCGTTTTCACTTCAAAAGAATGTAAATGCGAAACTTCCATGCTAGGAAATAGCGTTTGCAGATGTCTACGTATCGTAGCGATAGAGTTCTAATGCTTCTTAAAACGAGATGTCGCATTTCATTTCTATGTTTCGTAATAAGATATAACATTCATTGTGGAGTGTCATGTATACTTCGTACTCACATCACAAGAATGTAAATGCGACACATGCATGCAAGGAAATAGCGTTTGCAGATGTCAACGTATATTAGCAATAGAGATCTAATGCTTCTCAAAACGCGATATCGCATCTCATTCCTATGTTTCATGATAAGATATAATATTCATTGCGATGTGTCATGTATATCTGGTATTGATTTCAAAAGAATGTAAATGCGACACTTCCATGCTAGGAAATAGCGTTTGCAGATGTCTACGTATCGTCGCAATGGAGTTCTAATGCTTCCTAAAACGCGATATCGCATCTCACTTCTATGTTTCATGATAAGATATAATATTCATTGCGAAGTGTCATGTATACCTCGTATTCACTTCAAATGAATGTAAATGCGACACTTCCATGCTAGGAAATAGCGTTTGCAGATGTCTACGTATCGTAGCAACGGAGTTCTAATGCTTCTTAAAACGAGATGTCGCATCTCACTTCTATGTTCCGAGATTAGATATAATATTCATTGCGAAGTGTCATGTATACCTCGTATTCACTTCAAATGAATGTAAATGCGAAACTTCCATGCTAGCAAATAGCGTTTGCAGATGTCTACGTATCGTAGCAATAGAGTTCTAATGCTTCTTAAAACGCGATTTCGCATCTCACTTTTATGTTTCATGATAAGGTATAATATTCATTGCGAAGTGTCATGCATACCTCGTATTCACTTCAAATGAATGTAAATGCGACACTTCCCTGCTAGGAAGTAGAGTTTGCAGGTGTCTACGTATCGAAGCAATAAGGTTCTACTGCTTCTCAAAACGCGATGTCGCATCTCATTTCCATGTTTCATGATGAGATATAATATTCATTGCGAAGTGTCATGTATACCTCGTATTCACTTCAAAGGGATGTAAGTGCGACCTTGTAGGATATAGCGTTTCCAGATGACTACGTGTCGAAACAATAGAGTTCTAGTGATTCTTAAAACGCGATATCGCATCTCACTTCTATGTTTCATGATAAGATATAATATTTATTGCGAAGTGTCATGTATACCTCGTATTCACTTCAAAAGAATGTAACTGCGACACTTCCATGCTAGGAAATAGCGTTTGCAGATGTCTACGTATCGTAGCAATAGAGTTCTAATGCTTCTTAAAATGAGAAGTCGCATTTCATTTCTATGTTTCGTAATAAGATATAATATTCATTGTGGAATGTTATGCATACCTCGTATTCACTTCAAAGGATGTTAATGCGACACTTGCTTGCTAGGAAATTACATATGCAGATGTCTACGCATCGTAGCAATAGTGTTCTAATGCTTCTTAAATCGCGATATCGCATCTCACTGCTTTGTTTCATGATAAAACATAATATTCATTGCGAAGTGTCATGTATACCTCGTATTCACTTCAAAAGATTGTAAATGCGACACTTCCTTGCTAGGAAATATTGTTTGCGGATGTCTACGTATCGTAAAAGTAGAGTTCTAATGCTTCTTAAAACGCGATATAACATCTCACTTCTATGTTTCGAGATAAGATATAGTATTCATTGTGGAGAGTTATGTACACCTCGTATTCACTTCAAAAGATTGTAAATGCGACACTTCCTTGCTAGGAAATATTGTTTGCAGATGTCTACGTATCGTAAAAGTAGAGTTCTAATGCTTCTTAAAACGCGATATCGCATATTTCCACTATGTTTCTTGATAAGATATAATATTCATTGCGAAGTCATGTATACCTCGTATTCACTTCAAAAGAATGAAAATGCGACACTTGCATGCTAGGAAATAGCGTTTGCAGATGTCTACGTATCGTAGCAATAGAGTTCTAATGCTTCTTAAAACGCGATATTGCATCTCACTTCTATGTTTCATGATAAGATATAATATTCATTGCGAAGTGCCATGTAAACCTCGTATTCACTTCAAAAGATTGTAAATGCGAAACTTCCTTGCTAGGAAATAGCGTTTGCAGATGCCTACGTATCGTAGCAATAGAGTTCTAATGCTTCTTAAAACGCGATATCGCATCTCACTTCTATGTTTCATGATAAGATATAATATTCATTGCGAAGTGTCATGTATACCTCGTATTCACTTCAAAAGAATGTAAATGCGACACTTCCATGCTAGGAAATAGCGTATGCAGATGTCTACGTATCACAGCAATAGAGTACTTATGCTTCTGAAAACGAGATGTCGTATTTCATTTCCATGTTTCGTAATAAGATATTATATTCATTGTGTAATGTTATGTATACCTCGTATTCACTTCAATGGAATGTAAGTGCGACATTTCCATGGTAGGAAATAGGGTCTGCAGATGTCTACGTATATTAGCTATAGAGTTCTAATGCTTCTCAAAACGCAATATAGCACCTCACTCCTATGTTTCATGATAAGATATAATATTCATTGCGAAGTGTCATGTATACCTCGTATTCACTTCAAAAGAATGTAAATAAGACACTTCCATGCTAGGAAATAGCGTTTGCAGAGATCTACGTATGGTAGCAATAGAGTTCTAATGCTTCTGAAAACGAGATGCCGCATTTCATTTCTATGTTTCGTGATAAGATATAATATTCATTGTGGAATGTTATGTATATCTCGTATTCACTTCAGAAGAATGTAAAAGCGGCACTACCTTGCTAGCAAGTAGCGCTTGCAGATGTCTACGTATCGAAGCAATAGTGTTCTAGTGTTTCTCAAAATGCGATATCACAACTCATTCCTATGTTTCATGATAATATATAATATTCATTGCGATGTGTCATGTATACCTCGTATTCACTTCAAATGAATGTAAATGCGACACTTCCATGCTAGGAAATAGCGTTTGCAGATGTCTACGTATCGTCGCAATAGAGTTCTAATGCTTCCTAAAACGCGATATCGCATCTCACTTCTATGTTTCATGATAAGATATAATATTCATTGCGAAGTGTCATGTATACATCGTATTCACTTCAAATGAATGTAAATGCGACACTTCCATGCTAGGAAATAGCGTTTGCAGATGTCTACGTATCGTAGCAACGGAGTTCTAATGCTTCTTAAAACGAGATGTCGCATCTCACTTCTATGTTCCGAGATAAGATATAATATTCATTGCGAAGTGTTATGTATACCTCGTATTCACTTCAAATGAATGTAAATGCGAAACTTCCATGCTAGCAAATAGCTTTTGCAGATGTCCACGTATCGTAGCAATAGAGTTCTAGTGATTCTTGAAACGCGATATCGCATCTCACATCTATGTTTCATGATAAGGTATAATATTCATTGCGAAGTGACATGTATACCTCGTATTCACTTCAAAAGAATGTAAATGCGACACTTCCATGCTAGCAAATAGCGTTTGCAGATGTCCACGTATCGTAGCAATAGAGTTCTAATGCTTCTTAAAACGCGATTTCGCATCTCACTTATATGTTTCATGGTAAGGTATAATATTCATTGCGAAGTGTCATGTATACCTCGTATTCACTTCAAATGAATGTAAATGCGACACTTCCCTGCTAGGAAGTAGAGTTTCCAGGTGTCTACGTATCGAAGCAATAGTGTTCTAATGTTTCTCAAAACGCGATGTCGCAACTCATTCCTATGTTTCATGATAAGATATAATACTCAGTCCGATGTGCATGTATATCTCATATTCACTTCAAAAGAATGTAAATGCCAAACTTCCATGCTAGGAAATAGCGTTTGCAGATGTCTACGTATCGTAGCAAGAGAGTTCTAATGCTTCTCAAACCGCGATATCGCAGCTCATTCCTATGTTTCATGATAAGATATAATATTCATTGCGAAGTGTCTTGTACATCTCGTTTTCACTTCAAAAGAATGTAAATGCGAAACTTCCATGCTAGGAAATAGCGTTTGCAGATGTCTACGTATCGTAGCTATAGAGTTCTAATGCTTCTTAAAACGAGATGTCGCATTTCATTTCTATGTTTCGTAATAAGATATAACATTCATTGTGGAGTGTCATGTATACTTCGTACTCACATCACAAGAATGTAAATGCGACACATGCATGCAAGGAAATAGCGTTTGCAGATGTCAACGTATATTAGCAATAGAGATCTAATGCTTCTCAAAACGCGATATCGCATCTCATTCCTATGTTTCATGATAAGATATAATATTCATTGCGATGTGTCATGTATATCTGGTATTGATTTCAAAAGAATGTAAATGCGACACTTCCATGCTAGGAAATAGCGTTTGCAGATGTCTACGTATCGTCGCAATGGAGTTCTAATGCTTCCTAAAACGCGATATCGCATCTCACTTCTATGTTTCATGATAAGATATAATATTCATTGCGAAGTGTCATGTATACCTCGTATTCACTTCAAATGAATGTAAATGCGACACTTCCATGCTAGGAAATAGCGTTTGCAGATGTCTACGTATCGTAGCAACGGAGTTCTAATGCTTCTTAAAACGAGATGTCGCATCTCACTTCTATGTTCCGAGATTAGATATAATATTCATTGCGAAGTGTCATGTATACCTCGTATTCACTTCAAATGAATGTAAATGCGAAACTTCCATGCTAGCAAATAGCGTTTGCAGATGTCTACGTATCGTAGCAATAGAGTTCTAATGCTTCTTAAAACGCGATTTCGCATCTCACTTTTATGTTTCATGATAAGGTATAATATTCATTGCGAAGTGTCATGCATACCTCGTATTCACTTCAAATGAATGTAAATGCGACACTTCCCTGCTAGGAAGCAGAGTTTGCAGGTGTCTACGTATCGAAGCAATAGGGTTCTACTGCTTCTCAAAACGCGATGTCGCATCTCATTTCCATGTTTCATGATGAGATATAATATTCATTGCGAAGTGTCATGTATACCTCGTATTCACTTCAAAGGGATGTAAGTGCGACCTTGTAGGATATAGCGTTTCCAGATGACTACGTGTCGAAACAATAGAGTTCTAGTGATTCTTAAAACGCGATATCGCATCTCACTTCTATGTTTCATGATAAGATATAATATTTATTGCGAAGTGTCATGTATACCTCGTATTCACTTCAAAAGAATGTAAATGCGACACTTCCATGCTAGGAAATAGCGTTTGCAGATGTCTACGTATCGTAGCAATAGAGTTCTAATGCTTCTTAAAATGAGAAGTCGCATTTCATTTCTATGTTTCGTAATAAGATATAATATTCATTGTGGAATGTTATGCATACCTCGTATTCACTTCAAAGGATGTTAATGCGACACTTGCTTGCTAGGAAATTACATATGCAGATGTCTACGCATCGTAGCAATAGGGTTCTAATGCTTCTTAAATCGCGATATCGCATCTCACTGCTTTGTTTCATGATGAAACATAATATTCATTGCGAAGTGTCATGTATACCTCGTATTCACTTCAAAAGATTGTAAATGCGACACTTCCTTGCTAGGAAATATTGTTTGCGGATGTCTACGTATCGTAAAAGTAGAGTTCTAATGCTTCTTAAAACGCGATATAACATCTCACTTCTATGTTTCGAGATAAGATATAGTATTCATTGTGGAGAGTTATGTACACCTCGTATTCACTTCAAAAGATTGTAAATGCGACACTTCCTTGCTAGGAAATATTGTTTGCAGATGTCTACGTATCGTAAAAGTAGAGTTCTAATGCTTCTTAAAACGCGATATCGCATATTTCCACTATGTTTCTTGATAAGATATAGTATTCATTGCGAAGTGTCATGTATACCTCGTATTCACTTCAAAAGAATGAAAATGCGACACATGCATGCTAGGAAATAGCGTTTGCAGATGTCTACGTATCGTAGCAATAGAGTTCTAATGCTTCTTAAAACGCGATATTGCATCTCACTTCTATGTTTCATGATAAGATATAATATTCATTGCGAAGTGTCATGTAAACCTCGTATTCACTTCAAAAGATTGTAAATGCGAAACTTCCTTGCTAGGAAATAGCGTTTGCAGATGCCTACGTATCGTAGCAATAGAGTTCTAATGCTTCTTAAAACGCGATATCGCATCTCACTTCTATGTTTCATGAGAAGATATAATATTCATTGCGAAGTGTCATGTATACCTCGTATTCACTTCAAAAGAATGTAGATGCGACACTTCCATGCTAGGAAATAGAGTTTGCAGATGTCTACGTATGGTAGCAATAGAGTTCTAATGCTTCTTAAAACGCTAATGCCGCATTTCATTTCTATGTTTCGTGATAAGATATAATATTCATTGTGGGGTGTTATGTATACCTCGTATTCACTTCAAAAGAATGTAAATGCGAAACTTCCTTGCTAGGAAATAGCGTTTGCAGATGTCTACGTATCGTAGCAATAGAGTTCTAATGCTTCTTAGAACGCGATATAACATCTCACTTCTATGTTTCGAGATAAGATATAATATTCATTGCGAAGTGTCATGTATACCTCGTATTCTCTTCAAAACAATGTAAAAGCGACACTTCCTTGCTAGGATATAGCGTTTCCAAATGACTACGTGTCGAAAGAATAGAGTTCTAGTGATTCTTAAAACGCGATATCGCATCTCACTTCTATGTATCAGGATAAGATATATTATTCATTGCGAAGTGTCATGTATACCTCGTATTCACTTCAAAAGAATGTAAATGCGACACTTGCATGCTAGGAAATAGCGTTTGCAGATGCCTACGTATCGTAGCAATAGAGTTCCAATGCTTCTAAAACGCGATATCGCATCTCACTTCTATGTTTCATGAAAAGATATAATATTCATTGCGAAGTGTCATGTATACCTCGTATTCACTTCAAAAGAATGTAAATGCGACACTTCCATGCTAGGAAATAGCGTATGCAGATGTCTACGTATCACAGCAATAGAGTACTTATGCTTCTGAAAACGAGATGTCGTATTTCATTTCTATGTTTCGTAATAACATATTATATTCATTGTGTAATGTTATGTATACCTCGTATTCACTTCAATGGAATGTAAGTGCGACATTTCCATGGTAGGAAATAGGGTCTGCAGATGTCTACGTATATTAGCAATAGAGTTCTAATGCTTCTCAAAACGCAATATAGCACCTCATTCCTATGTTTCATGATAAGATATAATATTTATTGCGAAGTCTCATGTATACCTCGTATTCACTTCAAAAGAATGTAAATGCGACACTTCCAAGCTAGGAAATAGCGTTTGCAGATGTCTACGTATCGTAGCAATAGAGTTCTAATGCTTCTTAAAATGAGAAGTCGCATTTCATTTCTATGTTTCGTAATAAGATATAATATTCATTGTGGAATGTTATGCATACCTCGTATTCACTTCAAAGGATGTTAATGCGACACTTGCTTGCTAGGAAATTACATATGCAGATGTCTACGCATCGTAGCAATAGGGTTCTAAGGCTTCATAAATCGCGATATCGCATCTCACTGCTATGTTTCATGATAAAACATAATATTCATTGCGAAGTGTCATGTATACCTCGTATTCACTTCAAAAGATTGTAAATGCGACACTTCCTTGCTAGGAAATATTGTTTGTAGATGTCTACGTATCGTAAAAGTAGAGTTCTAATGCTTCTTAAAACGCGATATAACATCTCACTTCTATGTTTCGAGATAAGATATAATATTCATTGCGAAGTGTCATGTATACCTCGTATTCACTTCAAAAGAATGAAAATGCGACACTTGCATGCTAGGATATAGCGTTTGCAGATGCCTACGTATCGTAGCAATAGAGTTCTTATGCTTCTTAAAACGCGATAACGCATCTCACTTCTATGTTTCATGATAAGATATAATATTCATTGCGAAGTGTCATGTATACCTCGTATTCACTACAAAAGAATGTAAATGCGACACTTCCATGCTAGGAAATAGAGTTTGCGGATGTCTACGTATCGTAGCAATAGAGTTCTAATGCTTCTTAAAACGCGATATCGCATCTCACTTCTATGTTTCATGATAAGATATAATACTCATTGCGAAGTGTCATGTATACCTCGTATTCACTTCAAAAGAATGTAAATGCGACACTTCCATGCTAGGAAATAGAGTTTGCAGATGTCTACGTATCGTAGCAATAGAGTTCTAATGCTTCTTAAAACGCGATATCGCATCTCACTACTATGTTTCATGATAAGATATAATATCCATTGCGAAGTGTCATGTATACCTCGTATTCACTTCAAAAGAATATAAATGCGACACTTCCATGCTAGGAAATAGCGTTTGCAGATGTCTACGTATCGTCGCAATAGAGTTCTAATGCTTCCTAAAACGCGATATCGCATCTCACTTCTATGTTTCATGATAAGATATAATATTCATTGCGAAGTGTCATGTATACCTCGTATTCACTTCAAAAGAATGTAAATTCGACACTTCCATGCTAGGAAATAGAGTTTGCAGATGTATACGTATCGTAGCAATAGAGTTCTAATGCTTCTTAAAACGCGATATCGCATCTCACTACTATGTTTCATGATAAGATATAATATCCATTGCGAAGTGTCATGTATACCTCTTATTCTCTTCAAAAGAATGTAAAAGCGACACTTCCTTGCTAGGAAATAGAGTTTCCAGATGACCACGTATCATAGGAATGGAGTTATAATGCTCCTTAAAACGAGATGTCGTATTTCATTTCTATGTTTCGTAATAAGATATTATATTCATTGTGTAATGTTATGTATACCTCGTATTCACTTCAATGGAATGTAAGTGCGACATTTCCATGGTAGGAAATAGGGTCTGCAGATGTCTACGTATATTAGCTATAGAGTTCTAATGCTTCTCAAAACGCAATAAAGCACCTCATTCCTATGTTTCATGATAAGATATAACATTCATTGCGAAGTGTCATGTATACCTCGTATTCACTTCAAAAGAATGTAAATAAGACACTTCCATGCTAGGAAATAGCGTTTGCAGATGTCTACGTATGGTAGCAATAGAGTTCTAATGCTTCTTAAAACGAGATGCCGCATTTCATTTCTATGTTTCGTGATAAGATATAATATTCATTGTGGGGTGATATGTATATCTCGTATTCACTTCAAAAGAATGTAAATGCGAAACTTCCTTGCTAGGAAATAGCGTTTGCAGATGTCTACGTATCGTAGCAATAGAGTTCTAATGCTTCTTAAAACGCGATATCGCATCTCACTTCTATGTTTCATGATATGATATAATATCCATTGCGAAGTGTCATGTATACCTCGTATTCACTTCAAAAGAATGTAAATGCTACACTTCCATGCTAGGAAATAGCGTTTGCTGATGTCTACGTATCGTAGCAATAGAATTCTAATGCTTCTTAGATCGCGATATCGCATCTCATTTCAATGTTTCGTGATAAGTTATAATATTCATTCCGAAGTGTCATGTATACCTCGAATTCCATTCAAAAGAATGTAAATGTGACACTTCCATCCTAGGAAATAGCGTTTGCAGATATCTCCGCATCGAGGCAATAGGGTTCTAGTGCTTCTTAAAACGCGATATCGCACCTCACTTCTATGTTACATGACAAGATATAATATCCATTCCGAAGAGTCATGTATACCTCGTATACACTTCAAAAGAATGTAAATGCGACACTTCCTTGCTAGGAAATAGCGTTAGCAGATGTCTCCGTACCGAAGCAATAGTGTTCTAATGCTTCTTAAATCGCCATATTACATCTCATTTCTATGTTTCATGATAAGATATAATATTCATTGCGAAGTGTCATGTATACCTCGTATTCCTTTCAAAAGAATGTAAATGCGACACTTCCTTGCTTGGAAGTAGCGTTTGCAGATGTCTACGTATCGTAGCAATAGAGTTCTAATGCTTCTTAAAACGCGATATCGCATCTCACTTCTATGTTTCATGATAAGATATAATATTCATTGCGAATGGTCATATATACCTTGTATTCATTTCAAAGGAATGTAAATGCGACTATTGCTTGCTAGGAAATAGCGATTGCAGATGTCTACGTATCGTTGCAATAGCGTTCTAATGCTACTTAAATTACGATATGACACCTCATTTACATGTTTCGAGATAAGATATAATATTCATTGCGAAGTGTCATGTATACCTCGTATTCACATCAAAAGAATGTAAGTGCGACACTTCCATGCTAGGAAATAGCGTTTGCAGATGTCTACGTATCGTGGCACTAGAGTTCTAGTGCTTCTCAAAACACGATATCGCTTCTCATTTCTATGTTTCATGATAATATATAAAATTCTTTGTGATGTGTGACGTTTACCTCGTACTCACTTCAAAAGAATGTAAATGCGACACTTCCTTGCTTGGAAATAGCGTTTGTAGATGTCTACGTATCGATGCAATAGAGTTCTAGTGCTTCTTAATTCGCCATATTACATCTCATTTCTATGTTTCATGGTAAGATATAATATTCATTGTGAAGTGTTATGTATACCTCGTACTCACTTCAAAAGAATGTAAATGCGACACTTCCTTGCAAGGAAATAGCGTTTGCAGATGACTACGTATCGTAGCATTAGTGCTCTAATGCTTCTCAGAACGCGACAGCGTTTCTCATGTCTATGTTTCATGATAGTATATAATATTCCTTGCATAGTGTCATGTATACCTCGCATACACTTCAAATGAATGTAAATGCGACACTTCCTTGCTAGGAAATAGCGTTTGCAGATGTCCACGTATCGTAGCATTAGTGCTCTAATGCTTCTCAAAACGCGACAGCGTTTCCCATTTCTATGTTTCATGGTAGTATATAATATTCATTGCGTAGTGTTAGGTATACCTCGCATACACTTCAAATGAATGTAAATGCGACACTTCCTTGCTAGAAAATAGCGTTTGCAGATGTCTACGTATCGTGGAATTAGAGTTCTAATGCTTCTCAAAACACGATATCGCTTCTCATTTCTATGTTTCATGATAATATATAAAATTCTTTGTGAAGTGTTATGTATACCTCGTACTCACTTCAAAAGAATGTAAATGCGACACTTCCTTGCTTGGAAATAACGTTTGCAGATGTCTACGTATCGAAGCAATAGAGTTCTAGTGCTTCTTAAATCGCCATATTGCATCACATTTCTATGTTTCATGATAAGATATAATATTCATTGTGGAGTGTTATGTATACCTCGTATTCACTTCAAAAGAATGTAAGTGCGACACTTCCCTGCTTGGAAGTAGCGTTTGCAGATGTCTACGTATTGAAGCAATAGTGTTCTAATGCTTCTTAAATCGCCATATTACATCTCATTTCTATGTTTCATGATAAGATATAATATTCAATGCGAAGTGTCATGTATACCTCGTAATCCTTTCAAAAGAATGTAAATGCGACACTTCCTTGCTTGGAAATAGCGTTTGCAGATGCCTACGTATCGAAGCAATAGAGTTCTAATGCTTCCTAAATCGCCATATTGCATCACATTTCTATGTTTCATGATAAGATATAATATTCATTGTGGAGTGTTATGTGTAACGCGTATTCACTTCAAAAGAATGTAAACGCTACACTTCCTTGCTAGGAAGTAGCGTTTGCAGATGTCTACGTATCGAACCAATAGATTTCTAATGCTTCTTAAATCGCCATATCGCATCTCAATTCCATGTTTCATGATAAGATATAGTAATCATTGTGCAGTGTTATGTATATCTCGTCTATACTTCAAATGAATGTAAACGCGACACTTCCTTGCCAGGAAATACTGTTTGCAGATGTCTACGTATCGAAGCAATAGAGTTCTAATGCTTCTTAAATCGCCATATTGTATCTCATTTCTATGTTTCATGATTAGATATAATATTCATTGTGGAGTGTTATGTATACCTCGTATTCACATCAAAAGAATGTAAACGCGACACTTCCTTGCTAGGAAGTAGCGTCTGCAGATATCTACGTATCGTAGCAATAAAGTTCTAATGCTTCTCAAAACGCGATATAGCATCTCATTTCTATGTCCCATTATAAGATATAATATTCATTGTGCATTGTTATGTATACCTCGTATTCACTTCAAAAGAATGTAAATACGACACTTCCTTATTAGGAAATAGCATTTGCAGATGTCTACGTATCGTAGCAATAAATTTCTAATGCTTCTTATATCGCGATATCGCATCTCATTTCTATGTCTCATGATAAGATATAATATTCATTGTGCAGTGTTATGTATACCTCGTATTCACTTCAAAAGAATGTAAATGCGACACTTCCTTGCTTGGAAATAGCGTTTGCAGATATCTGCGTATCGAAGCAATTGTGTTCTAATGCTTCTTAAATCGTCATATCGCATCTCATTTCTATGTTTCATGATGAGATATAATATTCATTGCGAAGTATCATGTATACATCGTATTCCTCTCAAAAGTATGTATCGAACCAATAGACTTCTAATGCTTCTTAGATCGCCATATCGCATCTCATTTCTATGTTTCATGATAAGATATAATATTCATTGTGCAGTGTTATGTATACCTCGTATTCACTTCAAAAGAATGTAAATGCGACACTTGCTTGCTAGGGAGTAGCGGTTGCAGATGTCTACGTATCGATGCAATAGAATTCTAATGCTTCTCAAAACCCGATATCGCATCTGTTTTCTATGTTTCATGATATGATATAATATTCATTGCGAAGTGCCATGCATACCACGCAGAAACTTCAAATGAATGTAAGTGCGACACTTCCTTCCTATGAAGTAGCGTTGGCAGATGTCTACGTATCGAAGCAATTGAGTTCTAATGCTTCTTAAAACGCGATATCGTATCTCATTTTTATGTTTCATGTTAAGATTTAATATTCATTGCGAAGTGTCAATTATACATCGTATTCACTACAAAAGAATGTAAATGCGACACTACCGTGCCAGGAAATAGCGTTTGCAGATGTCTACGTATCGAAGTGTGACGTCAGGCGTGCCGCCTGCCACCCTCTCAACGCACCACAGCAACCACCCTCACGCGCCTGCACCACAGGCAACACCTAGGCGCAACTCGCCGTCTCACTCAGGCCAAGGGCTACGACCATCGACTCGCTCGCACTCGCAGAGGTGCTCGCCGTCTCTCTCACTCCAAGGGACCTACCCTCCGTCTCACTCGCACCCGCAGAGGTGTTCGCCACCTCTCTCGCAACACACTCTGTCCCACTCGCACCGAGGACCATGTGCGCTGTCTCGCTCCCACTCAAGGAGTCAACCACCGTCTCACTCTTACCTGCAGGGAAACTCGCCCTCTCGCTCACTCCAGGGACGTACCAGGAGAATCAACCTCTACGAGATCCGACGACGGGAACCCTCACCGTACAAAGGACTCTACGATTTCACCATCCCAGATCTGCCATGCCCAAAATACTATTTCTAAGATTATTAATTAACATTATATATATACTCCTACATTCTAAGCTCTGTATTCCTAGCTCATAGAATTTACACGACACAACTTTATAACGACACAAACAACACACATTTTACATTTAAGGCGTAATTTCTAATTTCATACTTGTACCTCTATATTCATAGGTTGCGCTAATTAAGTAAGCCGCGACGCGCGAAATCGCGACCGCCTCAGCGGCACGCGCCGCTAGCCCCACCACGCAACGCCGAGACCCCACTCCGGCGTCCACATACTCCCACCTACGTTCGCACGCGACCGAAGCGCTCCGAGAGTCGAAGAGGTCGCAGGCGCATCTTGGGAGACACAGTCAATTACAGACAGTCAATTACAGACAGTCATGACGGACAGTCAGACACAGTCAGTCGGTACCGTCAGTACTGTACAGTTCTATCTCGCCTTCGGGCACTTCTAATTCCAAGTCTCTTCCAAGTCGCGCCTTAGGGCCGTCGCGCAGCCTCGATGAGGTTCCTAGTTCTAAAGTCTTTGTTCTAATTCCTAATTCATAGTTAACCTAGTCTTAATACTTAGAAATAATTGTTCTTGTACTCTTTGATTTAGAATATACTTTATTATTTTCCTACCACATCAAGTTCTAGTTCATTCCAACTCCATTTCTAAATTCAATTTTATTTTAATACAAATTCTTCCAAGTTCGTAGCAACTTGAGTGTTTACAAACGAACTCTTCGCGCCGCGAGGAAGAATTTAATCCATTATCTCGTGGGGAATACGTTGGTAAAACGCCAGAATTCTTCGTTCATCGACGGACGGCGACATTCATCGCAGCTTCCACCGTCACAACGCCGATTCCAGCCAGCCGTACGCCGACTCCTCCCCCGAGAACGACCTTCGACAATCGCCACATCTGAAAGCAGAAGAGAGAAATCAGCGAAAGGTAAATAAAATCCTTCCTTACACGCGTTCGCGATTGTTTAAAGTGCCCGCGTCTTGCCAGAATCGACGGACCCGGTCATACGCGCTTTATACCGGACCGAATTCGCGACTAAAAGGCTTGTGTCATTCAGCCTCCTGGGATACGAATAATTTGTTCGCCAGGACGTGACAGAAGCAATAGAGTTCTAATGCCTCTTAAATAGAGTTATCGCATCTCTTTTCTATGTTTTATGATAAGATATAATATTCATTGCCAAGTGTCTTGTATACCTCGCATACTCCTCAAATGAATGTAAATGCGACTCTTCCTTGCTAGGAAATAGCGTTTGCAGATGTCTACGTATCGTAGCATCAGAGATCTAACGCTTCTCAAAACGCGATATCGCATCTCATTTCTATTCTTATGCTAAGATATAATATTAATTGCGAAGTGTCATGTATACCTCGCATGCGCTTCAAGTGAATGTAAATGCGACACTTCCTTGGTAGGAAATAGTGTTTGCAGATATCCACGTATCGAAGCAATAGAATTCTAATGCTTCTTATATCGCGATATCGCATCTCATTTCTATGTTTCATGATAAGATATGTTATGACTACCTCGTATTCACTTCAAAAGAATGTAAATGCGACACTTCCTTGCTTGGAAATGCGTCTGCAGATGTCTACATATCGGAGCAATAGTTTTCTAATGCTTCTTAAATCGTCATATCGCATCTCATATCTACGTTTCATGATAAGATATAATATCCATTGCGAAGTGTCATGTATACCTCGTATTCCTTTCAAAGCAATGTAAATGCGACACCTCCTTGCTAGGAAGTAGCGTTTGCAGATGTCTACGTTTCGAAGCAATACGGATCTAATCCTTCTTAAATCGCCATATCGCTTCTCATTTCTATGTATCATGACAATATATAATATTCACTGCGAAGTGTCATGTATACCTCGCATACACTTCAAATGAATGTAAATGCGACACTTCCTTGCTAGGAAATACAGTTTGCAGATGTCTACGTATCGAAGCAATAGACATCTAATACTTCATAAATCGCCATATTGCATCTCATTGCTATGTTTCATGATTAGATATAGTATTTATTGTGCAGTGTTATGTATACCTCGTATTCGCCTCAAAAGAATGTAAATGCGACTCTTCCTTGCTAGGAGATAGCGTTTGCAGATATTTACGTATCGAAGCAATAGTGTCCTAAAGCTTCTTAAATCGCGATATCGCATCTCATTTCTATGTTTCATGATAAGATATAATATTCATTGTGAAGTGTCATGTATACTTCGTATTCCTTTCAACAGAATGTAAATGCGACACTCCCTTGTTATGAAGTAGCGTTTGCAGATGTCTACGTATCGAAGCAATAATGTTCTAATGCTTCTTAAATCGCCATATTACATCACATTTCTATGTTTCATGATAAGATATAATATTCATTGTGGAGTGTTATGTAGACCTCGTATTCACTTTAAAAGAATGTAAATGCGACACTTCCCTGCTGGGAAGTAGCGTTTGCCGATGTCTACGTATCGAAGCAGTAGAGTTCTAATGCTTCTTAAACCGCCATATCGCATCTCATTTCTATGTTTCATGATATGATATAATATTCATTGTGGAGTCTTATGTATACCTCGTATTCGTTTCAAAAGAATGTAAATGCGACACGTCCTTGCTAGGAAGTAGCGTTTGCAGATGCCTACGTATCGAAGCAATAGTGTTCTAATGATTCTTAAATCGCGATATCGCATCTCATTTCTATGTTTCATGACAATATATAATATTCATTGCGAAGGGTCATGTATACATCGCATACACTTAAAATGAATGTAAATGCGACACTTCCTTGCTAGGAAATAGCGTTTGCAGATGTCTACGTATCGAAGAAATAGACATCAAATGCTTCATAAATCGCCATATCGCATCTCATTTCTATGTTTCATGATAAGATATAATATTCATTGCGAAGTGTCATGTATACCTTGTATTCCTTCCAAAAGAATGTAAATGCGACACTTCCTTGCTAGGAAATAGCGTTTGCAGATGTCTACGTATCGAAGAAATAGTGTTCTAATGCTTCTTAAATCGCCATATTACATCACATTTCTATGTTTCATGATAAGATATAATATTCATTGTGGAGTGTTATGTATACCTCGTTTTCACTTCAAAAGAATGTAAATGCGACACTTCCTTGCTAGTAAATGGCGTTTGCAGATGTCTACGTATCGAAGCAGTAGAGTTCTAGTGCTTCTTAAATCGCCATATCGCATCTCATTTCAATGTTTCACGATAAGATATAATATTCATTGTGCAGTGTTATGTATATCTCGTTTATACTTCAAATGGATGTAAATGCGACACTTCCTTGCTAGTAAATAGCGTCTGCAGATGTCTACGTATCGTGGCATTAGAGTTCTAATGCTTCTCATAACGCGATATCGCATCTCATTTCTATGTTTCATGATAAGATATAATATTCATTGTGGAATGTTATGTATACCTCGTATTCGTTTCAAAAGAATGAAAATGCGACACTTTCTTGCTAGGAAGTAGCGTTTGCAGATGTCTACGTATCGAAGCAATAGGTTTCTAATGCTTCTTAAATCGTCATATCGCCTCTCATTTCTATGTTTCATGATAAGATATAATATTCATTGCGAAGTGTCACGTATACCTCGTATTCCTTTCAAAAGAATGTAAATGCGACACTTCCTTGCTAGGACGTAGAGTTTGCAGATGTCTACGTATCGAAGCAATAGTGTTCTAATTCTTCTTAAATCGCGATATCGCATCTCATCTCTATGTTTCATGATAAGATATAATATTCCTTGTGCAGTGTTATGCATATCTCGTCTATACTTCAAATGGATGTAAATGCTACAATTTCTTGCTAGGAAATAGCGTTTGCAGATGTCTACGTATCGAAGTAATAGACATCAAATGCTTCATAAATCGCCATATCGCATCTCATTTCTATGTTTCATGATAAGATGTAATATTCATTGTGCAGTGTCATGTATACCTTGTATTCCTTTCAAAAGAATGTAAATGCGACACTTCCTTGCTAGGAAGTAGCGTTTGCAGATGTCTACGTGTCGAAGCAGTAGAGTTCTAGTGCTTCTTAAATCGCCATATCGCATCTCATTTCAATGTTTCTTGATAAGATATAATATTCATTGTGCAGTGTTATGTATATCTCGTCTATACTTCAAATGGATGTAAATGCGACACTTCCTTGCTAGGAAATAGCGTTTTCAGATATCTGCGTATCGAAGCAATAGATTTCTAATGCTTCTTAAATAGCCATATCGCATATCATTTCTATGTTTCATGATAAGATATAATATTCATTGTGGAATGTTATGTATACCTCGTATTCGTTTCAAAAGAATGTAAATGCGACACTTTCTTGCTAGGAAGTAGCGTTTGCAGATGTCTACGTATCGAAGCAATAGATTTCTAATGCTTCTTAAATCGTCATATCGCATCTCATTTCTATGTTTCATGATAAGATATAATATTCATTGCGAAGTGTCACGTATACCTCGTATTCCTTTCAAAAGAATGTAAATGCCACACTTCCTCGCTAGGAAGTAGCGTTTGCATATGTCTACGTATCGAAGCAATAGTGTTCTAATTCTTCTTAAGTCGCGATATCGCATCTCATCTCTATGTTTCATGATAAGATATAATATTCATTGTGGAGTGTTATGTATACCTCGTATTCACTTTAAAAGAATGTAAATGCGACACTTCGCTGCTGGGAAATAGCGTTTGCAGATGTCTACGTATCGTGGCATTAGAGTTCTAATGCTTCTTAAATCGCCATATCGCACCTCATTTCTATGCTTCATGATAAGATATAATATTCATTGTGCAGTGTTATGCATATCTCGTCTATACTTCAAATGGATGTAAATGCGACACTTCCTTGCTAGGAAATAGCGTTTGCACATGTCTACGTATCGTGGCATTAGAGTTCTAATGCTTCTCAAAACACGATACCGCTACTCATTACTATGCTTCATGGTAATATATAATATTCATTGTGGAGTGTTATGTATACCTCGTATTCACTTCAAAAGAATATAAATGCGACACTTCCTTGCTAGGAAATAGCGTTTGCAGATGTCTACGTATCGAAGCAATAGAGTTCTAAAACCTTCTAAGTCGCGATATCGCATCTCATTTCTATGTTTCATGATAAGATATAATATTCATTGTGGAGTCTTATGTATACCTCGTATTCGTTTCAAAAGAATGTAAATGCGACACGTCCTTGCTAGGAAGTAGCGTTTGCAGATGCCTACGTATCGAAGCAATAGTGTTCTAATGATTCTTAAATCGCGATATCGCATCTCATTTCTATGTTTCATGACAATATATAATATTCATTGCGAAGGGTCATGTATACCTCGCGTACACTTAAAATGAATGTAAATGCGACACTTCCTTGCTAGGAAATAGCGTTTGCAGATGTCTACGTATCGAAGCAATAGAGTTCTAAAGCTTGCTAATTCGCGATATCGCATCTCATATCTATGTTTCATGATAATATATAATATTCATTGCGAAGTTTCATGTATACCTCGCATACAATTCAAACGAATGTGAATGCGCCAGTTCCTTGCTAGGAAATAGTGTTTGCAGATGTCTACGTGTCGAAGCAATAGTGTTTTAATGCTTCTTAAATCGTCATATCGCATCTCAATTCTATGTTTCATGATAAGATATAATATTCATTGTGATGTGTCTTGTATACCTCGTATTCCTTTCAAAAGAATGTAAATATGACACTCCCTTGTTAGGAAGTAGCGTTTGCAGATGTCGACGTATCGAACCAATAGAGTTCTAATGCTTCTTAAATCGCGATATCGCATCTCATTTCTACGTTTCATGACAATATATAATATTCATTGCGATGGGTCATGTATACCTCGCACACACTTAAAATGTATGTAAATGCGACACTTCCTTGCTAGGAAATAGCGTTTGCAGATGTCTACGTATCGAAGCAATAGAGTTCTAAAACCTTCTAATTCGCGATATCGCATCTCATTTCTATGTTTCATGATAAGATATAATATTCATTGTGGAGTCTTATGTATACCTCGTATTCGTTTCAAAAGAATGTAAATGCGACACTTCCTTGCTAGGAAGTAGCGTTTGCAGATGTCTACGTATCGAAGAAATAGTGTTCTAATGCTTCTTAAATCGCCATATTACATCACATTTCTGTGTTTCATGATAAGATATAATATTCATTGTGGAGTGTTATGTATACCTCGTATTCACTCCAAAAGAATGTAAATGCGACACTTCCTTGCTAGTAAATGGCGTTTGCAGATGTCTACGTATCGAGGCAATAGAGTTCTAGTGCTTCTCAAATAGCTATATCGCATATCATTTCTATGTTTCATGATAAGATATAATACTCATTGTGCAGTGTTATGTATTTCTCGTCTATACTTCAAATGGATGTAAATGCGAAACTTCCTTGCTAGGAAATAGCGTTTGCAGATGTCTACGTATCGTGTCATTAGGGTTCTAATGCTTCTCAAAACGCGATATCGCATCTCATTTCTATGTTTCATGATAAGATATAATATTCATTGTGGAATGTTATGTGTACCTCGTATTCGTGTCAAAAGAATGTAAATGCGACACTTTCTTGCTAGGAAGTAGCGTTTGCAGATGTCTACGTATCGAAGCAATAGATTTCTAATGCTTCTTAAATCGTCATATCGCATCTCATTTCTATGTTTCATGATAAGATATAATATACATTGCGAAGTGTCACGTTTACCTCGTATTCCTTTCAAAAGAATGTAAATGCGACACTTCCTTGCTAGGAAGTAGCGTTTGTAGATGTCTACGTATCGAAGCAATAGTGTTCTAATTCTTCTTAAACCGCGATATCGCATCTCATCTCTATGTTTCATGATAGTATATACTATTCATTGTGCAGTGTTATGTATATCTCGTCTGTACTTCAAATGGATGTAAATGCTACAATTTCTTGCTAGGAAATAGCGTTTGCAGATGTCTACGTATCGAAGTAATAGACATCAAATGCTTCATAAATCGCCATATCCCATCTCATTTCTATCTTTCATGATAAGATATAATATTCATTGCGAAGTGTCATGTATACCTTGTATTCCTTTCAAAAGAATGTAAATGCGACACTTCCTTGCTAGGAAGTAGCGTTTGCAGATGTCTACGTATCGAAGAAATAGTGTTCTAATGCTTCTTAAATCGCCATATTACATCGCATTACTATATTTCATGATAAGATATAATATTCATTGTGGAGTGTTTTGTATACCTCGTATTCACTTCAAAAGAATGTAAATGCGATACTTTCTTGCGAGTAAATGGCGTTTGCAGATGTCTACGTATCGAAGCAGTAGAGTTCTAGTGCTTCTTAAATCGCCATATCGCATCTCATTTCAATGTTTCATGATAAGATGTAATATTCATTGTGCAGTGTTATGTATATCTCGTCTATACTTCAAATGGATGTAAATGCGACACTTCCTTGCTAGGAAGTAGCGTTTGCAGATGTCTACGTATCGTGGCATTAGAGTTCTAATGCTTCTCAAAACACGATATCGCTACTTATTACTATGCTTCATGGTAATATATAATATTCATTGTGGAGTTTTATGTATACCTCGCATTCACTTCAAAAGAATATAAATGCGACGCTTCCTTGCTAGGAAATAGCGTTTGCAGATGTCTACGTATCGAAGCAATAGAGTTCTAAAACCTTCTAATTCGCGATATCGCATCTCATTTCTATGTTTCATGATATGATATAATATTCATTGTGGAGTCTTATGTATACCTCGTATTCGTTTCAAAAGAATGTAAATGCGACACGTCCTTGCTAGGAAGTAGCGTTTGCAGATGTCTACGTATCGTAGCAATAGGGTTCTAATGCTTCTTAAAACGCGATATCGCATCTCACTTCTATGTTTCATGATAAGATATAATATTCATTGCGAAGTGTCATGTATACCTCGATTTCACTTCAGAAGAATGTAAATGCGACACTTCCTTGCTAGGAAATATTGTATGCAGATGTCTACGTATCACAGCAATAGAGTGCATATGCTTCTTAAACGAGATGTCGTATTTCATTTCTATGTTTCGTAATAAGATATAATATTCATTGTGCAATGTTATGTATACCTCGTATTCACTTCAGTGGAATGTAAGTGCGACATGTCCTTGCTAGGAAATAGAGTTTGCAGATGTCTACGTATATTAGCAATAGAGTTCTAATGCTTCTCAAAACGCGATATAGCACCTCATTCCTATGTTTCATGATAAGATATAATATTCATTGTGGAGTGTTATGTATACCTCGTATTCACTTCAAAAGAATGTAAATGCGACACTTCCGTGCTAGGAAAATAGCTTTTGCAGATGTCTACGTATCGTAGCAATGGAGTTCTAATGCTTCTTAAAACGCGATATCGCATCTCACTTCTATGTTTCATGATAAGATATAATATTCATTGCGAGGTGTCATTTATACCTCGTATTCACTTCAAGTGAATGTAAATGCGACACTTCCTTGCTAGGAAATATTGTTTGCAGATGTCTACGTATCGTAAAAATAGGGTACTAATGCTTCTTAAAACGAGATGTCGTATTTCATTTCTATGTTTCGTAATAAGATATAATATTCATCGTGTAATGTTATGTATACCTCGTATTCACTTCAATGGAATGTAAGTGCGACATTTCCATGGTAAGAAATAGAGTTTGCAGATGTCTACGTATATTAGCAATAGAGTTCTAATGCTTCTCAAAACGCAATATGGAACCTCATTCCTATGTTTCATGATAAGATATAATATTCATTGGGAAGTGTCATGTTTATCTCGTATTCACTTCAAGAGAATGCAAATGCAACACTTCTATGCGAGGAAATATCGTTTGCAGATGTCTACGTATCGTAGCAATAGAGCTCTAATGCTTCTAAAAACGCGATATCGCATCTCACTTCTATGTTTCATGATAAGATATAAAATTCATTGCGAAGTGTCATGTATACCTCGTATTCACTTCAAAAAAATGTAAATGCGACACTTCCTTGCTAGGACATAGCGTTTCCAGATGACCACGTATCATAAGAATGGAGATTTAATGCTTCTCAAAACTCGATATAGCCCCTCCTTCCTATGTTTCATGATAAGATATAATATTCATTGTGGAGTGTTATGTATACCTCGTATTCGCTTCAAAAGATTGTAAATGCGACACTTCCTTGCTAGGAAATATTGTTTGCAGATGTCTACGTATCGTAGCAATAGAGCTCTAATGCTTCTAAAAACGCGATATCGCATCTCACTTCTATGTTTCATGATAAGATATAATATATATTGCGAAGTGTCATGTATACCTCGTATTCACTTCAAAAGAATGTATATGCGACACTTCCTTCCTAGGAAATAACATTTGCAGATGACCACGTATCGAACGAATAGAGTTCTAATTCTTATGAAAACGAGATGTCGCATCTCATTTCTATGTTTCATGATAAGATATAATATCCATTGCGATGTGCCATGTATACCTCGTATTCACTTCAATGGAATGTAAATGCGACATTTCCTTGCTAGGAAATAGGATATGCAGATGTCTACGTATATTAGCAATAGAGTTTTAACGCTTTCCAAAACTCGATATAGCACCTCATTCCTATGTTTCGTGATAAGATATAATATTCATTGCGAATTGTCATGTATACCTCGTATTCACTTCAAAAGAATGTAAATGCGACACTTGCATCCTAGGAAATAGCGTTTGCAGATGTCTACGTATCGTAGCAATAGTGTTCTAATGCTTCTTAAAACGAGATGTCGCATTTCAATTCTATGTTTCATGATTAGGTATAACATTCATAGCGAAGTGTCACATATACCTCGTACTCACTTCATAAGATTGTAAATGCGACACTTCCATGCTAGGAAATAGCGACGGTAGATGTCTACGTATCGTAGCAATAGAATTCTAATGCTTCTTAAAACGAGATGTCGCATTTCATTTCTATGTTTCGTGATAAGATATAATATTCATTGTGGAGTGTTAGGTATACCTCGTATTCACTTCAAAAGAATGTAAATGCGACACTTCCTTGCTAGGAAATAGCGTCTGCAGATGTCTACGTATCGTAGCAATAGAGTTCTAATGCTTCTAAAACGAGATGTCGTATTTCATTTCTATGTTTCGTAATAAGATATTATATTCATTGTGTAATGTTATGTATACCTCGTATTCACTTCAATGGAATGTCAGTGCGACATTTCCATGGTAGGAAATAGGGTCTGCAGATGTCTACGTATATTAGCAATAGAGTTCTAATGCTCCTCAAAACGCAATATAGTACCTTATTCCTATGTTTCATGATAAGATATAATGTTCATTGCGAAGTGTCATGTGTTCTTCGTATTCACTTCAAAAGAATGTAAATGCGACACTTCCATGCTAGGAAATAGCGTTTGCAGATGTCTACGTATCGTAGCAATAGAGTTCTAATGCTTCTTAAAACGCTATATCGCATCTCACTTCTATGTTTCATGATGAAATATAATATTCATTGCGAAGTGTCATGTATACCTCGTATTCACTTCAAAAGAATGTAAATGCGACACTTGCATGCTAGGAAATAGCGTTTGCAGATGCCTACGTATCGTAGCAATAGAGTTCCAATGCTCCTAAAACGCGATATCGCATCTCACTTCTATGTTTCATGAAAAGATATAATATTCATTGCGAAGTGTCATGTATACCTCGTATTCACTTCAAAAGAATGTAAATGCGACACTTCCATGCTAGGAAATAGCGTATGCAGATGTCTACGTATCACAGCAATAGAGTACTTATGCTTCTGAAAACGAGATATCGTATTTCATTTCTATGTTTCGTAATAAGATATTATATTCATTGTGTAATGTTATGTATACCTCGTATTCACTTCAATGGAATGTAAGTGCGACATTTCCATGGTAGGAAATAGGGTCTGCAGATGTCTACGTATATTAGCAATAGAGTTCTAATGCTTCTCAAAACGCAATATAGCACCTCATTCCTATGTTTCATGATAAGATATAATATTCATTGGGAAGTGCCATGTATACCTCGTATTCACTTCAAAAGAATGTAAATAAGACACTTCCATGCTAGGAAATAGCGTTTGCAGATGTCTACGTATGGTAGCAATAGAGTTCTAATGCTTCTTAAAACGATATGCCGCATTTCATTTCTATGTTTCGTGATAAGATATAATATTCATTGTGGGGTGTTATGTATACCTCGTATTCACTTCAAAAGAATGTAAATGCGAAACTTCCTTGCTAGGAAATAGCGTTTGCAGATGTCTACGTATCGTAGCAATAGAGTTCTAATGCTTCTTAAAACGCGATATAACATCTCACTTCTATGTTTCGAGATAAGATATAATATTCATTGCGAAGTGTCATGTATACCTCGTATTCTCTTCAAAAGAATGTAAAAGCGACACTTCCTTGCTAGGAAATAGAGTTTCCAGATGACCACGTATCATAAGAATGGAGTACTAATGCTCCTAAAAACGAGATGTCGCATTTCATTTCTATGTTTCGTGATAAGATATAATATTCATTGTGGAGTGTTATGTACACCTCGTATTCACTTCTAAAGGTTGTAAATGCGACCCTTCCTTGCTAGGAAATATTGTTTGCAGATGTCTACGTATCGTAGCGATAGGGTTCTACTGCTTCTCAAAACGCGATGTCGCATCTCATTTCCATGTTTCATGATGAGATATAATATTCATTGCGAAGTGTCATGTATACCTCGTATTCACTTCAAAGGGATGTAAGTGCGACACTTCCTTGCTAGGATATAGCGTTTCCAGATGACTACGTGCCGAAACAATAGAGTTCTAGTGATTCTTAAAACGCGATATCGCATCTCACTTCTATGTTTCATGATAAGATATAATATTCATTGCGAAGTGTCATGTATACCTCGTATTCACTTCAAAAGAATGTAAATGCGACACTTCCATGCTAGGAAATAGCGTTTGCAGATGTCTACGTATCGTAGCAATAGAGTTCTAATGCTTCTTAAAACGCGATATCGCATCTCACTACTATGTTTCATGATAAGATATAATATCCATTGCGAAGTGTCATGTGTACCTCGTATTCACTTCAAAAGAATGTAAATGCGACACGTCCATGCTTGGAAATAGCGTTTGCAGATGTCTACGTATCGTAGCAACAGAGTTCTAATGCTTCTTAAAACGAGATGTCGCATCTCACTTCTATGTTTCGAGATAAGGTATAATATTCATTGCGAAGTGTCATGTATACCTCGTATTCTCTTCAAAAGAATGTAAAAGCGACACTTCCTTGCTAGGATATAGCGTTTCCAGATGACCACGTATCGTAAGAATGGAGTTCTAATGCTCCTTAAAACGAGATGTCGCATTTCATTTCTATGTTTCGTGATAAGATATAAGATTCATTGTGGAGTGTTATGTATACCTAGTATTCACTTCAAAAGATTGTAAATGCGACACTTCCTTGCTAGGAAATGTTGTTTGCAGATGTCTACGTATCGTAGAAACAGAGTTCTATTGCTTCTTGAAACGCGATATCGCGTATTTCCTTTATGTTTCTTGATAAGATATAATATTCATTGCGAAGAGTCATGTATACCTCGTATTCACTGCAAAAGAATGTAAATGCGACACTTCCATGCTAGGAAATAGCGTTTGCAGATGTCTACGTATCACGGCAATAGAGTACTTATGCTTCTGAATACGATATGTCGTATTTCATTTCTATGTTTCGTAATAAGATATAATATTCGTTGTGTAATGTTATGTATACCTCGTATTCACTTCAGTGGAATGTAAGTGCGACATTTCCATGGTAGGAAATAGAGTTTGCAGATGTCTACGTATATTAGCAATAGAGATCTAATGCTTCTCAAAACGCAATATAGCACCTCATTCCTATGTTTCATGATAAAATATAATATTCATTGCGAAGTGTCATGTATACCTCGTATTCGCTTCAAAAGAATGTAAATGCGACACTTCCTTGCTAGGAAATAACATTTCCAGATGTCTACGCATCGTAGTAATATAGTTCTAGCGCTTCGTAAATCGCGATATCGCATCTCACTTCTATGTTTCGTGATAAGATATAATATTCATTGTAGAGTGTTATGTATACCTCGTATTCACTTCAAAAGAATGTAAATGCGACACTTCCATGCTAGGAAATAGCGTTTGCAGATGTCTACGTATCGTAGCAATAGTGTTCTAATGCTTCTTAAAATGCGATAACGCATCTCACTTCTATGTTTCATGATAAGGTATTATATTCATTGCGAAGTGTCATGTATACCTCGTATTCACTTCAAAGGGATGTAAGTGCGGCACTTCCTTGCTAGGAAATAGCGTTTCCAGATGACTACGTGTGGAAACAATAGGGTTCTAATGACTCTTATAACGCGATATCGCAACTCATTTCTATGTTTCATGATAAGAAATAATATTCATTGCGAAGTGTCATGTATACCTCGTATTCACTTCAAAAGAATGTAAATGCGACACTTGCATGCTAGGAAATAGCGTTTGCAGATGTCTACGTATCGTAGCAACAGAGTTCTAATGCTTCTTAAAACGCGATATCGCATCTCACTTCTATGTTTCATGATAAGATATAATATTCATTGCGAATGGTCATATATACCCTGTATTCATTTCAAAGGAATGTAAATGCGACTATTGCTTGCTAGGAAATAGCGATTGCAGATGTCTACGTATCGTAGCAATAGCGTTCTAATGCTATTTATATCACGATATGACACCTCATTTACATGTTTCGAGATAAGATATAATATTCAATCCGAAGTGTCATGTATACCTCGTATTCACATCAAAAGAATGTAAGTGCGACACTTCCATGCTAGGAAATAGCGATTGCAGATGTCTCCGCATCGAGGCCATAGAGTTCTAAAGCTTCTTAAAACGCGATATCGCATCTCGCTTCTATGTTTCATGATAAGATATAATATTCATTGCGAAGTGTCATGTATACCTCGTATTCGCTTCAAAAGAATGTAAATGCGACACTTCCTTGCTAGGAAATAACATTTCCAGATGTCTACGCATCGTAGTAATATAGTTCTAGCGCTTCGTAAATCGCGATATCGCATCTCACTTCTATGTTTCGTGATAAGATATAATATTCATTGTAGAGTGTTATGTATACCTCGTATTCACTTCAAAAGAATGTAAATGCGACACTTCCATGCTAGGAAATAGCGTTTGCAGATGTCTACGTATCGTAGCAATAGTGTTCTAATGCTTCTTAAAATGCGATATCGCATCTCACTTCTATGTTTCATGATAAGGTATTATATTCATTGCGAAGTGTCATGTATACCTCGTATTCACTTCAAAGGGATGTAAGTGCGGCACTTCCTTGCTAGGAAATAGCGTTTCCAGATGACTACGTGTGGAAACAATAGGGTTCTAATGACTCTTATAACGCGATATCGCAACTCATTTCTATGTTTCATGATAAGAAATAATATTCATTGCGAAGTGTCATGTATACCTCGTATTCATTTCAAAAGAACGTAAATGCGACTACTGCTCGCTAGGAAATAGCGTTTGCAGATGTCTCCGCATCGAGACCGTAGATTTCTAATGCTTTTTAAGACGCGATATAGCATCTCACTTATATGTTACATGATTAGATATAATGTTCATTACGAAGTGTCATGTATACCTCGTATTCACTTCAAAAGAATGTAAATGCGACACTTGCATGCTAGGAAATAGCGTTTGCAGATGTCTACGTATCGTAGCAATAGCGTTCTAATGCTACTTATATCACGATATGACACCTCATTTACATGTTTCGAGATAAGATATAATATTCAATCCGAAGTGTCATGTATACCTCGTATTCACATCAAAAGAATGTAAGTGCGACACTTCCATGCTAGGAAATAGCGATTGCAGATGTCTCCGCATCGAGGCCATAGAGTTCTAAAGCTTCTTAAAACGCGATATCGCATCTCGCTTCTATGTTTCATGATAAGATATAATATTCATTGCGAAGTGTCATGTATACCTCGTATTCGCTTCAAAAGAATGTAAATGCGACACTTCCTTGCTAGGAAATAACATTTCCAGATGTCTACGCATCGTAGTAATATAGTTCTAGCGCTTCGTAAATCGCGATATCGCATCTCACTTCTATGTTTCGTGATAAGATATAATATTCATTGTAGAGTGTTATGTATACCTCGTATTCACTTCAAAAGAATGTAAATGCGACACTTCCATGCTAGGAAATAGCGTTTGCAGATGTCTACGTATCGTAGCAATAGTGTTCTAATGCTTCTTAAAATGCGATATCGCATCTCACTCCTATGTTTCATGATAAGGTATTATATTCATTGCGAAGTGTCATGTATACCTCGTATTCACTTCAAAGGGATGTAAGTGCGGCACTTCCTTGCTAGGAAATAGCGTTTCCAGATGACTACGTGTGGAAACAATAGGGTTCTAATGACTCTTATAACGCGATATCGCAACTCATTTCTATGTTTCATGATAAGAAATAATATTCATTGCGAAGTGTCATGTATACCTCGTATTCATTTCAAAAGAACGTAAATGCGACTACTGCTCGCTAGGAAATAGCGTTTGCAGATGTCTCCGCATCGAGACCGTAGATTTCTAATGCTTTTTAAGACGCGATATAGCATCTCACTTATATGTTACATGATTAGATATAATGTTCATTACGAAGTGTCATGTATACCTCGTATTCACTTCAAAAGAATGTAAATGCGACACTTGCATGCTAGGAAATAGCGTTTGCAGATGTCTACGTATCGTAGCAATAGAATTCTAATGCTTCTTAGATCGCGATATCGCATCTCATTTCTATGTTTCGTGATAAGTTATAATATTCATTCCGAAGTGTCATGTATACCTCGAATTCACTTCAAAAGAATGTAAATGTGACACTTCCATCCTAGGAAATAGCATTTGCAGATATCTCCGCATCGAGGCAATAGGGTTCTAGTGCTTCTTAAAACGCGATATCGCACCTCACTTCTATGTTACATGACAAGATATAATATCCATTCCGAAGTGTCATGTATACCTCGTATACACTTCAAAAGAATGTAAATGCGACACTTCCTTGCTAGGAAATAGCGTTTGCAGATGTCTCCGTACCGAAGCAATAGTGTTCTAATGCTTCTCAAATCGCCATATTACATCTCATTTCTATGTTTCATGATAAGATATAATATTCATTGCGAAGTGTCATGTATACCCCGTATTCCTTTCAAAAGAATGTAAATGCGACACTTCCTTGCTTGGAAGTAGCGTTTGCAGATATCTACGTATCGACGCAATAGTGTACTAATGCTTCTTAAATCGCCATATTACATCTCATTTCTATGTTTCATGATAAGATATAATATTCATTGCGAAGTGTCATGTATACCTCGTATCCCTTTCAAAAGAATGTAAATGCGACACTTCCTTGCTTGGAAGTAGCGTTTGCAGATGTCTACGTATCGAAGCAATAGAGTTCTAATGCTTCTTAATTCGCCATATTACATCTCATTTCTATGTTTCATGGTAAGATATAATATTCATTATGGAGTGTTATGTATACCTCGTATTCACTTCAAAAGAATGTAAATGCGACACTTCCTTGCTTGGAAATAGAGTTTGCAGATGTCTATGTATCGACGCAATAGTGTTCTAATGCTTCTTAAATCGCCATATTACATCTCATTTCTATGTTTCATGATAAGATATAATATTCATTGCGAAGTGTCATGTATACCTCGTATTCCTTTCAAAAGAATGTAAATGCGACACTTCCTTGCTTGGAAGTAGCGCTTGCACATGTCTACGTATCGAAGCAATAGAGTTCTAATGCTTCTTAACTCGCCATATTACATCTCATTTCTATGTTTCACGGTAAGATATAATATTCATTGTGGAGTGTTATGTATACCTCGTATTCACTTCAAAAGAATGTAAATGCGACACTTCCTTGCTTGGAAGTAGCGTTTGCACATGTCTACGTATCGAAGCAATAGAGTTCTAATGCTTCTTAACTCGCCATATTACATCTCATTTCTATGTTTCACGGTAAGATATAATATTCATTGTGGAGTGTTATGTATACCTCGTATTCACTTCAAAAGAATGTAAATGCGACACTTCCTTGCTTGGAAGTAGCGTTTGCAGATGTCTGCGTATCGAAGCAATAGAGTTCTAATGCTTCTTAATTCGCCATATTACATCTCATTTCTATGTTTCATGGTAAGATATAATATTCATTATGGAGTGTTATGTATACCTCGTATTCACTTCAAAAGAATGTAAATGCGACACTTCCTTGCTTGGAAATAGCGTTTGCAGATGTCTATGTATCGACGCAATAGTGTTCTAATGCTTCTTAAATCGCCATATTACATCTCATTTCTATGTTTCATGATAAGATATAATATTCATTGCGAAGTGTCATGTATACCTCGTATTCCTTTCAAAAGAATGTAAATGCGACACTTCCTTGCTTGGAAGTAGCGTTTGCACATGTCTACGTATCGAAGCAATAGAGTTCTAATGCTTCTTAATTCGCCATATTACATCTCATTTCTATGTGTCGTGATAAGTTATAATATTCATTCCGAAGTGTCATGTATACCTCGAATTCACTTCAAAAGAATGTAAATGTGACACTTCCATCCTAGGAAATAGCGTTTGCATATATCTCCACATCGAGGCAATAGGGATCTAATGCTTCTTAAAACGCGATATCGCATCTCACTTCTATGTTACATGATAAGATATAATATCCACTCCGAAGTGTCATGTATACCTCGCATACACTTCAAAGGAATGTAAATGCGACACTTCCTTGCTTGGAAATAGCGTTTGCAGATATCTGCGTATCGAAGCAATAGTGTTCTAATGCTTCTTAAATCGTCATATCGCATCTCATTTCTATGTTTCATGATGAGATATAATATTCATTGCGAAGTATCATGTATACATCGTATTCCTCTCAAAAGTATGTATCGAACCAATAGACTTCTAATGCTTCTTAGATCGCCATATCGCATCTCATTTCTATGTTTCATGATAAGATATAATATTCATTGTGCAGTGTTATGTATACCTCGTATTCACTTCAAAAGAATGTAAATGCGACACTTGCTTGCTAGGGAGTAGCGGTTGCAGATGTCTACGTATCGATGCAATAGAATTCTAATGCTTCTCAAAACCCGATATCGCATCTGTTTTCTATGTTTCATGATATGATATAATATTCATTGCGAAGTGCCATGCATACCACGCAGAAACTTCAAATGAATGTAAGTGCGACACTTCCTTCCTAGGAAGTAGCGTTGGCAGATGTCTACGTATCGAAGCAATTGAGTTCTAATGCTTCTTAAAACGCGATATCGTATCTCATTTTTATGTTTCATGTTAAGATTTAATATTCATTGCGAAGTGTCAATTATACATCGTATTCACTACAAAAGAATGTAAATGCGACACTACCGTGCCAGGAAATTAGCGTTTGCAGATGTCTACGTATCGAAGTGTGACGTCAGGCGTGCCGCCTGCCACCCTCTCAACGCACCACAGCAACCACCCTCACGCGCCTGCACCACAGGCAACACCTAGGTGCAACTCGCCGTCTCACTCAGGCCAAGGGCTACGACCATCGACTCGCTCGCACTCGCAGAGGTGCTCGCCGTCTCTCTCACTCCAAGGGACCTACCCTCCGTCTCACTCGCACCCGCAGAGGTGTTCGCCACCTCTCTCGCAACACACTCTGTCCCACTCGCACCGAGGACCATGTGCGCTGTCTCGCTCCCACTCAAGGAGTCAACCACCGTCTCACTCTTACCTGCAGGGAAACTCGCCCTCTCGCTCACTCCAGGGACGTACCAGGAGAATCAACCTCTACGAGATCCGACGACGGGAACCCTCACCGTACAAAGGACTCTACGATTTCACCATCCCAGATCTGCCATGCCCAAAATACTATTTCTAAGATTATTAATTAACATTATATATATACTCCTACATTCTAAGTTCTGTATTCCTAGCTCATAGAATTTACACGACACAACTTTATAACGACACAAACAACACACATTTTACCATTTAAGGCGTAATTTCTAATTTCATACTTGTACCTCTATATTCATAAGTTGCGCTAATTAAGTAAGCGCGACGCACGCGAACGAATCGCGACCCGCCTCAGCGGCACGCGCCGCTAGGCCGCAGCCACCACGCAACGCCGAGACCCCACTCGGCGTCCACATACTCCCACCTACGTTCGCACGCGACCGAAGCGCTCCACGAGAGTCGAAGAGGTCGCAGGCGCAATCTTGGGAGACACAGTCAATTACAGACAGTCAATTACAGACAGTCATGACGGACAGTCAGACACAGTCAGTCGGTACCGTCAGTACGGTACAGTTCTATCTCGCCTTCGGGCACTTCTAATTCCAAGTCTCTTCCAAGTCGCGCCTTAGGGCCGTCGCGCAGCCTCGATGAGGTTCCTAGTTCTAAAGTCTTTGTTCTAATTCCTAATTCATAGTTAACCTAGTCTTAATACTTAGAAATAATTGTTCTTGTACTCTTTGATTTAGAATATACTTTATTATTTTTCTACCACATCAAGTTCTATTTCATACCAACTCCATTTCTAAATTCAATTTATTTTAATACAAATTCTTCCAAGTTCGTAACAACTTGAGTGTTTACAAACGAACTCTTCGCGCCGGGAGGAAGAATTTAATCCATTATCTCGTGCGGAATACGTTGGTAAAACGCCAGAATTCTTCGTTCATCGACGGACGGCGACATTCATCGCAGCTTCCACCGTCACAACGCCGATTCCAGCCAGCCGTACGCCGACTCCTCCCCCGAGAACGACCATCGACGATCGCCACATCTGAAAGCAGAAGAAGAGAAATCAGCGAAAGGTAAATAAAATCCTTCCTTACACGCGTTCGCGATTGTTTAAGGTGCCCGCGTCTTGCCAGAATCGACGGACCCGGTCATACGCGCTTTATACCGGACCGAATCTCTTTTCTATGTTTTATGATAAGATATAATATTCATTGCCAAGTGTCTTGTATACCTCGCATACTCCTCAAATGAATGTAAATGCGACTCTTCCTTGCTAGGAAATAGCGTTTGCAGATGTCTACGTATCGTAGCAATCAGAGATCTAACGCTTCTCAAAACGCGATATCGCATCTCATTTCTATTCTCATGCTAAGATATAATATTAATTGCGAAGTGTCATGTATACCTCGCGATGCGCTTCAAGTGAATGTAAATGCGACACCTTCCTTGGTAGGAAATAGCGTTTGCAGATGTCTACGTATCGAAGCAATAGTGTTCTAATGCTTCTTAAATCGCGATATCGAATCTCATTTCTATCTATCCTGATAAGATATAATATTCATTGTGGAGTGTTATGTCTACATCGTACTCGCTTCAAAAGAATGCAAATGCGACACTTCCTTCCTAGGAAATAGCGTTGGGCAGATTTCTACGTACCCAAGCAATTGAGTTCTAATGCTTCTTTTTTAAAACGCGATATCGTATCTCATTTTTATGTTTCATGATAAGATATAATATTCATTGCGAAGTGTCATGTATACCTTGCATACACTTCAAATGAATGTAAATGCGACACTTCCTATCTTGGAAATAGCGTTTGCAGATGTCTACGTATCAAAGCTATAAATTTTTCAATCTTTCTTAAAACGCGATATCGCATCTCATTCCTATGTTTCATGATAAGATATAATATTCATTGCGAAGCGTCAAGTATACCTCGCATACACTTCAAACGAATGTAAATGCGAGACTTCCTTGCTAGGAAATAGCGTTTGCAGATGTCTGCGTATCATAGCAATGGAGTTCTTATACTGCCTACAACGCGATATCGCATCTCATTTCTATGTTTCATGATAAGATATAATATTCATTGCCAAGTGTATTGTATACCTCGCATACTCCTCAAATGAATATAATGCGACTCTTCCTTGCTAGGAAATAGCGTTTTACAGATGTCCACGTATCGTAGCAATAGCGTTCTTAATGCTTCTCAAAACGCGATATCGCGACACATTTCTATGTTTCATGATAGAATACAATATTCTTAGCGAAGTGTCATCTATAGAACGTATTCACTTCAAAACAATGTGACTGTGGCACTTTCTACCTAGGAAATTACGTTTCCAGATGCCTAACGTACCGTAGCATTAAATTTCTGATGCTTCTTAAAACGCGATTATCGCATCACATTACAATATTTTATAGTAACATATAATATTCATTGCGGAGTGTTACGTATACCTGGTATTCACTTGAAAAGAATGTAAATGCGACACTACCTTGCTAGGAAATAGCGTTTTACAGAATGCCTACTTATCGCAGCATTAGAGTTCTAATGCTACTCAAAAACGCGATATCGCATCGCATTTCTATGTTTCATGATAGGGTATAACATACATTGCGAAGTGTCGTTGTATACCTCGTATTTACTTCAAAAGAAAGTAAATGCGACACTTGCTTGGCTAGGAAGTAGCGTTTGCAGATGTCTACGTATCGAAGCAATAGATTTCTAAAACCTTCTAATTCGCGATATCGCATCTCATTTCTATGTTTCATGATAAGATATAATATTCATTGTGGAGTCTTGCAAGAGTCGTTGCAAAAGAATGGTAAATGCGACTCGTCCTTGCTAGGAAGTAGCGTGGTTTGCAGATGCCTACGTATCGAAAGCAATAGTGTTCTAATGTTTTCTTAAATCGCGATATCGCATCTCATTTCTATGTTTCATGACAATATATAATATTCATTGCGATGGGTCATGTATACCTCGCTTACACGTAAAATGTATTGTAAATGCGACACTTCCTTGCTAGAAAAGAGCGTGGGCAGAATGCCTACGTATCGAAGCAAATAGTGCTCTAATGCCTCTTAAATCGCTATATCGCATCTCATTTCAATGTTTCATGATAAGATATAATATTCATTGTGTAGTGTTATGAATACCTCGTATTCACTTCAAAGAATGTAAATGTGACCACTTCCTTGCTAGGATATAGGCGTTTGCATATGTCTACGTATCGTAGCAATAGATTTCTAATGCTTCTCAAAACGCGATATCGCATCGCATTTATATGCTTCATGATTAGGGTACAATATTAATTGCGATGTGTCATGTATACCTCGCATGCGCTTCAGAGTGAATGTAAATGCGACACTTCCCTTGGTAGGAAGTAGGCGTTTGCAGATGTCTACGTATCGAAGCAATAGTGTTATACTAATGCTTCTGAAATCGCGAAATCGAATCTCATTTCTATGTTTCATGATAAGATATAATATTCATTGTGCAGTGTTATGAATACCGTCGTGTTCACTTCAAAAGAATGTAAATGCGACACTTCCTTGGCTAGGATGTAGCGTTTGCAGATGTCTACGTATCGAAGCAATAGGGATCTAATACTTCTTAAATCGCCATATCGCTTCTCATTTCTAAGTTTCATGACAATATATAATATTCACTGCGAAGTGACATGTATACCTCGCATAACCCATCAAATGAATGTAAATGCGACACTGTCCTTGCGTAGGAAACAGCGTTTGCTAGATGTCTCCGTATCGAAGCAATAGAATTTCTAAAGCTTGCTAATTCGCGAAATCGCATCTCATATATATGTTTCATGATAATATATAATATTCATTGCGAAGTGTCACGTATACCTCGTATTCCTTTCAAAAGAATGTAAATGCCACACTTCCTCGCTAGGAAGTAGCGTTTGCATATGTCTACGTATCGAAGCAATAGTGGTTCTAAATCTTCTTAAATCGCGATATCGCATCTCATCTCTATGTTTCATGATAAGATATAATATTCATTGTGGAGTGTTATGTATACCTCGTATTCACTTTAAAAGAATGTAAATGCGACACTTCGCTGCTGGAAATAGCGTTTGCAGATGTCTACGTATCGTGGCATTAGAGTTCTAATGCTTCTTAAATCGCCATTATCGCATCTCATTTCTATGCTTTCATGATAAGATATAATATTCATTGTGCAGTGTTATGTATATCTCGTCTATACTTCAAATGGATGTAAATGCGACACTTCCTTGCTAGGAAATAGCGTTTGCAGATGTCTACGTATCGTGGCATTTAGAGTTCTAATGCTTCTCAAAAACACGATACCGCTACCCATTACTATGCTTCATGGTAATATATAATATTCATTGTGGAGTGTTATGTATTCCTCGTATTCACTTCAAAAGAATATAAATGCGACACTACCTTGCTAGGAAATAGCGTTTGCAGATGTCTACGTATCGAAGCAATAGAGTTCTAAAACCTTCTAATTCGCGATATCGCATCTCATTTCTATGTTTCATGATAAGATATAATATTCATTGTGGAGTCTTATGTATACCTCGTATTCGTTTCAAAAGAATGTAAATGCGACACGTCCTTGCTAGGAAGTAGCGTTTGCAGATGCCTACGTATCGAAGCAATAGTGTTCTAATGATTCTTAAATCGCGATATCGCATCTCATTTCTATGTTTCATGACAATATATAATATTCATTGCGAAGGGTCATGTATTCCTCGCGTACACTTAAAATGAATGTAAATGCGACACTTCCTTGCTAGGAAATAGCGTTTGCAGATGTCGACGTATCGAACCAATAGAGTTCTAATGCTTCTTAAATCGCGATATCGCATCTCATTTCTACGTTTCATGACAATATATAATATTCATTGCGATGGGTCATGTATACCTCGCACACACTTAAAATGTATGTAAATGCGACACTTCCTTGCTAGGAAGTAGCGTTTGCAGATGTCTACGTATCGAAGAAATAGTGTTCTAATGCTTCTTAAATCGCCATATTACATCACATTACTATATTTCATGATAAGATATAATATTCATTGTGGAGTGTTTTGTATACCGCGTATTCACTTCAAAAGAATGTAAATGCGATACTTTCTTGCGAGTAAATGGCGTTTGCAGATGTCTACGTATCGAAGCAGTAGAGTTCTAGTGCTTCTTAAATCGCCATATCGCATCTCATTTCAATGTTTCATGATAAGATGTAATATTCATTGTGCAATGCTATGTATATCTCGTCTATACTTCAAATGGATGTAAATGCGACTCTTCCTTGCTAGGAAGTAGCGTTTGCAGATGTCTACGTATCGTGGCATTACAGTTCTAATGCTTCTCAAAACACGATATCGCTACTTATTACTATGCTTCATGGTAATATATAATATTCATTGTGGAGTGTTATGTATACCTCGTATTCACTTCAAAAGAATATAAATGCGACGCTTCCTTGCTAGGAAATAGCGTTTGCAGATGTCTACGTATCGATGCAATAGATTTCTAAAGCTTGCTAATTCGCGATATCGCATCTCATATCTATGTTTCATGATAATATATAATATTCATTGCGAAGTTTCATGTATACCTCGCATACACTTAAAATGAATGTAAATGCGACATTTCCTTGCTAGGAAATAGAGTTTGCAGATGTCTACGTATCTAAGCAATAGATTTCTAAAGCTTGCTAATTCGCGATATCGCATCTCATATCTATGTTTCATGATAATATATAATATTCATTGCGAAGTTTCATGTATACCTCGCATACAATTCAAACGAATGTGAATGCGACAGTTCCTTGCTAGGAAATAGTGTTTGCAGATGTCTACGTGTCGAAGCGATAGAGTTCTAATGCTTCTTAAAACGAGATATCGCATCTCAATTCTATGTTTCATGATAAGATATAATATTCATTGTGAAGTGTCATGTATACGTCGTATTCCTTTCAAAAGAATGTAAATGCGACACTCCCTTGTTAGGAAGTAGCGTTTGCAGACGTCTACGTATCGAACCAATAGAGTTCTAATGCTTCTTAGATCGCCATATCGCATCTCATTTCTATGTTTCATGATAAGATATAATATTCATTGTGCAATGTTATGTATATCTCGTCTATACTTCAAATGGATGTAAATGCGACACTTCCTTGCTAGGAAATAGCGTTTGCAGATGTCTACGTATCGTAGCATTAGAGTTCTAATGCTTCTCAAAACGCGATATCGCTACTCAATGCTATGTTCCATGATAAGATATAATATTCATTGCGAAGAGTCATGTATACCTCGATTTCACTTCACAAGAATGTAAATGCGACACTTCCTTGCTGGGAAATATTGTTTGCAGATGTCTACGTATCACAGCAATAGAGTACTGATGATTCTTAAAACGAGATGTCGTATTTCATTTCTATGTTTCGTAATAAGATATAATATTCATTGTGTAATGTTAGGTATACCTCGTATTCACTTCAGTGGAATGTAAGTGCGATATTTCCTTGCTAGGAAATAGCGTTTGCAGATGTCTACGTATCGCAGCAGTAGAGTCCTAATGCTTCTTAGAACGCGATATTGCATCTCACTTCTATGTTTCATGATAAGATATAATATTCACAGTGCAGTGTTATGTAAACCTCTTATTCACGTCAAAAGAGTGTAAATGCGACACTTCCCTGCTAGGAAATAGCGTTTGCAGATGTCTACGTATCGAAGCAGTAGAGTTCTAATGCTTCTTAAATCGCCATATCGCATCTCATTTCTATGTTTCATGATAAGATATAATATTCATTGTGCAGTGTTATGTATATTTCGTCTACACATCAAATGGATGTAAATGCGACACTTCCTTGCTAGGAAATAGCGTTTGCAGATGTCTACGTACCGAAGCAATAGAGTTCTAATACTTCTTAAATCGCGATATCGCATCTCACTTCTATGTTTCATGACAATATATAATATTCATTGCAATGGGTCATGTATACCTCGCATACACTTAAAATGTATGTAAATGCGACACTTCCTTGCTAGGAAATAGCGTTTGCAGATGTCTACGTATCAGAGCAATAGAGTACTAATGCTTTTTAAAACGAGATGTCGTATTTCATTTCTATGTTTCGTAATAAGATATAATATTCATTGTGTAATGTTATGTATACCTCGTATTCACTTCAGTGGAATGTAAGTGCGACATGTCCATGCTAGGAAATGGCGTTTGCAGATGTCTACGTATCGTAGCAATAGGGTTCTAATGCTTCTTAGAACGCGATATCGCATCTCACTTCTATGTTTCATGATAAGATATAATATTCATTGCGAAGTGTCATGTATACCTCGACTTCACTTCACAAGAATGTAAATGCGATACTTCCTTGCTGGGATATATTGTTTGCAGATGTCTACGTATCACAGCAATAGAGTACTAATGATTCTTAAAACGAGATGTCGTATTTCATTTCTATGTTTCGTAATAAGATATAATATTCATTGTATAATGTTATGTATACCTCGTATTCACTTCAGTGGAATGTAAGTGCGAAATTTCCTTGCTAGGAAATAGCGTTTGCAGATATCTGCGTATCGAAGCAATAGAGTTCTAATGCTTCTTGTATCGCGATATCGCATCTCATTTCTATGTTTCATGATAAGATATAATATTCATTGTGCAGTGTTATGTATATCTCGTCTATACTTCAAATGGATGTAAATGCTACAATTTCTTGATTGGAAATAGCGTTTGCAGATGTCTACGTATCGAAGTAATAGACATCAAATGCTTCATAAATCGCCATATCGCATCTCATTTCTATGTTTCATGATAAGATATAATATTCATTGCGAAGTGTCATGTATTCCTTGTATTCCTTTCAAAAGAATGTAAATGCGACACTTCCTTGCTAGGAAGTAGCGTTTGCAGATGTCTACGTATCGAAGAAATAGTGCTCTAATGCTTCTTAAATCGCCATATTACATCACATTTCTATGTTTCATGATAAGATATAATATTCATTGTGGATTGTTATGTATACCTCGTATTCACTTCAAAAGAATGTAAATGCGACACTTCCTTGCTAGTAAATGGCGTTTGCAGATGTCTACGTATCGAGGCAGTAGAGTTCTAGTGCTTCTTAAATAGCCATATCGCATATCATTTCTATGTTTCATGATAAGATACAATACTCATTGTGCAGTGTTATGTATTTCTCGTCTATACTTCAAGTGGATGTAAATGCGAAACTTCCTTGCTAGGAAATAGCGTTTGCAGATGTCTACGTATCGTGTCATTAGGGTTCTAATGCTTCTCAAAACGCGATATCGCATCTCATTTCTATGTTTCATGATAAGATATAATATTCATTGTGGAATGTTATGTATACCTCGTATTCGTTTCAAAAGAATGTAAATGCGACACTTTCTTGCTAGGAAGTAGCGTTTGCAGATGTCTACGTATCGAAGCAATAGATTTCTAATTCTTCTTAAATCGCGATATCGCAACTCATCTCTATGTTTCATGATAGTATATACTATTCATTGTGCAGTGTTATGTATATCTCGTCTATACTTCAAATGGATGTAAATGCTACAATTTCTTGCTAGGAAATAGCGTTTGCAGATGTCTACGTATCGAAGTAATAGACATCAAATGCTTCATAAATCGCCATATCCCATCTCATTTCTATGTTTCATGATAAGATATAATATTCATTGCGAAGTGTCATGTATACCTTGTATTCCTTTCAAAAGAATGTAAAAGCGACACTTCCTTGCTAGGAAGTAGCGTTTGCAGATGTCTACGTATCTAAGAAATAGTGTTCTAATGCTTCTTAAATCGCCATATTACATCACATTACTATATTTCATGATAAGATATAATATTCATTGTGGAGTGTTTTGTGTACCTCGTATTCACTTCAAAAGAATGTAAATGCGATACTTTCTTGCGAGTAAATGGCGTTTGCAGATGTCTACGTATCGAAGGAGTTCTAATGCTTCTTAAAACGCGATATCGCATCTCACTTCTATGTTTCATGATAAGATATAATATTCATTGCGAAGTGTCATGTATACCTCGTATTCACTTCAAAAGAATGTAAATGAGACACTCGCATGCTAGGAAACATTGTTTGCAGATGTCCACGTATCACAGCAATAGAGTACTAATGCATCTTAAAACGAGATGTCGTATTTCATTTCTATGTTTCGTAATAAGATATAATATTCATTGTGTAATGTTATGCATACCTCGTATTCACTTCAATGTAATGTAATTGCGACATTTCCTTGCTAGGAAATATTGTTTGCAGATGTCTACGTATATTAGCAGTAGAGTACTAATGCTTCTTAAAACGAGATGTCGTATTTCATTCCTATGTTTCTTAATATGATATAACATTCATTGTGTAATGTTATGTATACCTCGTATTCACTTCAATGGAATGTAAGTGCGGCATTTCCTTGCTAGGAAATATTGTATGCAGATGTCTACGTATATTAGCAATAGAGTTCTAATGCTTCTCAGAACGGGATATAGCACCTCATTCCTATGTTTCATGATAAGATATAATATTCATTGCGAAGTGTCATGTATACCTCTTTCGTAATAAAATATAATATTCATAGTGGAATGTTATGTATACCTCGTATTCACTTCAAAAGAATGTAAATGCGACACTTCTTTGCTAGGAAATAACATTTGCAGATGTCTACGTATATTAGCAATAGAGTTCTAATGCTTCTTAAAATGAGAAGTCGTATTCCATTTCTATGTTTCGTGATAAGATATAATATTCATTGTGTAATGTTATGTATACCTCGTATTCACTTCAAAAGAATGTAAATGCTACACTCCCTTGCTAGGAAATAGCGCTTGTAGATGTCTACGTATCGTAGCAATAGAGTTCTAATGCTTTCTAAAACGCGATATCGCATCACATTTCTATGTTTCATGATAACATATAATATTCATTGCGAAGCCTTATGTATTCCTCGTGTGCACATCATATGAATGTAAATGCGACACATCCTTCCTTGGAAATAGCGTTTGCAGATGTCTACGTATCAAAGCAATAGGGTACTAGTGCTTCTTAAATCGCGATATCGCATCTCATTTCTGTGTTTCATGATAAGACTTAATATTCATTGTGGAGTGTTATGTATACCTCGCATTCACTTCAAAGGAATGTAAATGCGACACTTCCTTGCTAGGAAATAGCGTTTGCAGATCTCTACGTATCGTAGCAATAGAGTTCTAATGCTTCATAAAACGCCATATCGCATCTCACTTCTATGTTTCATGATAAGATATAGTATCCATTGCGATGTGTCTTGTGTATCTCGTATTCACTTCAAAAGAATGTAAATACGACACATTCATGCTAGGGAATAGCGTTTCCAGATGTCTACGTATCGTAGCAATAGAGTTCTAATGCTCCTTAAAACGCGATATCGCATCTCACTTCTAAGTTTCATGATAAGATATAATATATTCATTGCGATGTGTCATGTATACCTCGTATTATATTCAAAAGAATGTAAATGCGGCACTTCCATGCTAGGAAATAGCGTTTGCAGATGTCTACGTATCGTTGCAATAGAGTTCTAATGCTTCTTAAAATGAGAAGTCGTATTTCATATCTATGTTTCGTAATAAGATATAATATTCATTGTGGAATGTTATGTATACCTCGTATTCACTTCAAAAGAATGTAAATGCGACACTTCCTTGCTAGGAAATGACATTTGCAGATGTCGACGCATCGTAGCAATAGAGTTCTAATGCCTCCTAAAACGCGATATCGCATCTCTCTTCTATGTTTCGTAATAAGATATAATATTCATTGTGGAATGTTATGTATACCTCGTATTCACTTCAAAAGAATGTAAATGCGACACTTCCTTGCTAGGAAATAGCGTTTGCAGATGTCTCCGCACCGAAGCAATAGTGTTCTATTACTTCTTAAAACGGGATACCGCATCTCATTTCTATGTTTCGTAACAAGATATAATATTCATTGCGAAGTGTCATGTATACCTCGTATTCACTTCAAATGAATGTAAATGCGACACTTCCTTGCTAGGAAGTAGCGTTTGCAGATATCTACGTATCGAAGCAATAGAGATCTAATGCTTCTTAAAACACGATATCGCATCTCATTTCTATGTTTCATGATAAGATCTATTATTCATTGCGAAGTGTCACTTATACCTCGTATTCACTTCAAATGAATGTAAATGCGACACTTCCTTGCTAGGAAATAGCGTTTGCAGATGTCTACGTATCGAGGCAATAGTGCCCTAATGCTTCTTCAAACGCGATATCGCATCTCATTTCTATGTTTCATGATAAGATATAATATCCATTCCGAAGTGTCATGTATACCTCGTATTCACTTCAAACGAATGTAAATGTGACACTTCCTTGCTAGGAAGTAGCGTTTGCAGATGTCTACGTATCGAAGCAATATAGATCTAATGCTTCTTAAAACACGTTATCGCATCTCATTTCTATGTTTCATAACAAGATATAATATTTATTGCGAAGTGTCATGTATACCTCGTATTCACATCAAAAGAATGTAAATGCGACACTTCCTTGCTAGGAAATAGCGTTTGCAGGTGTCTCCGTACCGAAGCAATAGAGTTCTATTACTTCTTAAAACGGGATACCGCATCTCACTTCTATGTTTCATAACAAGATATAATATTCATTGTGGAATGTTATGTATACCTCGTATTCACTTCAAAAGAATGTAAATGCGACACTTCCTTGCTAGGAAATAGCGTTTGCAGATGTCTCCGCACCGAAGCAATAGTGTTCTATTGCTTCTTAAAACGGGATACCGCATCTCATTTCTATGTTTCGTAACAAGATATAATATTCATTGCGAAGTGTCATGTATACCTCGAATTCACTTCAAAAGAATGTAAACGCGACACTTCCTTGCCAGGAAATAGCGTTTGCAGATGTCTACGTATCGTAGCATTAGATTTCTAATGCTCCTCTATACGCGATATCGCTACTCATTACTATGTTTCATGATAATATATAATATTCATTGTGGAGTGTTATGTATACCTCGTATTCACTTCAAAAGAATGTAAACGCGACACTTCCTTGCCAGGAAATAAAGTATGCAGATGTCTACGTATCGAAGCAATAGATATCTGATGCTTCATAAATCGCCATATCACATCTCATTTCTATGTTTCATGATAAGATATAATATTCATTGCGAAGTGCCATGCATACCTCGCATACACTTCAATTGAATGTACATGCAACACTTCCTTGCTAGGAAATAGCGTTTGCAGATGTCTACGTATCGAAGCAATAGAGTTCTAATGCTTCTTAAATCGCCATATTACATCTCATTTCTATGTTTCATGGAAAGATATAATATTCATTGTGAAGTGTTATGTATACCTCGTATTCACTTAAAATGAATGCAAATGCGACACTTCCTTGCTAGGAAATAGCGTTGGTAGATGTCTACGAATCGAAGCAATAGTGTTCTAATGCTTCTTAAATCGCCATATTACATCTCATTTCTATGTTTCATGATAAGATATAATATTCATTGCGAAGTGTCATGTATACCTCGTATTCACTTAAAATGAATGCAAATGCGACACTTCCTTGCTAGGAAATAGCGTTGGTAGATGTCTACGAATCGAAGCAATAGTGTTCTAATGCTTCTTAAATCGCCATATTACATCTCATTTCTATGTTTCATGATAAGATATAATATTCATTGCGAAGTGTCATGTATACCTCGTATTCCTTTCAAAATAATGTAAATGCGACACTTCCTTGGTAGTAAGTAGCGTTTGCAGATATCTACGTATCGAACCAATATATTTCTAATGCTTCCTACATCGCCATATCGCATCTCATTTCCACGTTCCATGATAAGATATAATATTCATTGTGCAGTGTTATGTATATCTCGTCTATACTTCAAAAGAATGTAAATGCGACACTTCCTTGCTAGGAAGTAGCGTTTGCAGATGTCTACGTATCGAAGCAATAGTGTTCTAATGCATCTTAAAACGCGATATCGCGTCTCAGTTCTATGTCTCATGATAAGATATAATATTCATTGCGAAGTGTTATGTATTCCTCGTCTGCACTTCAAATGAATGTAAATGCGACACTTCCTTGCTAGGAAATTGCGTTTGTAGATGTCTACTTATCGAAGCAATAGATATCTGATGCTTCTTAAAACGCGATATCGCGTCTCAGTTCTATGTCTCACGATAAGATATAATATTCATTGCGAAGTGTTATGTATTCCTCGTCTGCACTTCAAATGAATGTAAATGCGACACTTCCTTGCTAGGAAATAGCGTTTGCAGATGTCTACTTATCGAAGCAATAGATATCTGATGCTTCTTAAAACGCGATATCGCATGTCATTTCTATGTTTCATGATAATATATAATATTCATTGCGAAGTGTCATGTATACCTCGCATACACTTAAAATGAATGTAAATGCGACACTTCCTTGCTAGGAAATAGCGTTGACAGATGTCTACGTATCGAAGCAGTGGAATTCTAGTGCATCTTAAAACGCGATAATTGCATCTCAATTCTGTGTCTCATGATAAGATATAATATTCATTCCGAAGTGTTATGTATTCCACGTCTGCACTTCAAATGAATGTTAATGCGACACTTCCTTGCTAGGAAATAGCGTTTGCAGAAGTCTGCGTATCGTAGAAACAGAGTTCTAACGCTTCTTAAAACGCGATATCGCATGTCATTAGTATGTTTCATGATAATATATAATATTCATTGCGAAGTGCCATGCATACCTCGCATACACTTCAATTGAATGTACATGCAACACTTCCTTGCTAGGAAATAGCGTTTGCAGATGTCTACGTATCGAAGCAATAGAGTTCTAATGCTTCTTAAATCGCCATATTACATCTCATTTCTATGTTTCATGGAAAGATATAATATTCATTGTGAAGTGTTATGTATACCTCGTATTCACTTAAAATGAATGCAAATGCGACACTTCCTTGCTAGGAAATAGCGTTGGTAGATGTCTACGTATCGAAGCAATAGAGTTCTAATGCTTCTTAAATCGCCATATTACATCTCATTCCTATGTTTCATGGAAAGATATAATATTCATTGCGAAGTGTCATGTATACCTCGTATTCCTTTCAAAATAATGTAAATGCGACACTTCCTTGGTAGTAAGTAGCGTTTGCAGATATCTACGTATCGAACCAATATATTTCTAATGTTTCCTAAAACGCCATATCGCATCTCATTTCTACGTTCCATGATAAGATATAATATTCATTGTGCAGTGTTATGTATATCTCGTCTATACTTCAAAAGAATGTAAACGCGACACCTCCTTGCCAGGAAATAGCGTTTGTAGATGTCTACGTATCGTAGTAGTAGAATTCTAATGCTTTTCAAAACGCGATATCGCTACTCATTCCTATGTTTCATGATAATATATAAAATTCATTGTGGAGTGTTATATATAGCTTGTACTCACTTCCATAGGATGTAAATGCGACACTTCCTTGCCAGGAAATACTGTTTTCAGATGTCTACGTATCGAAGCAATAGAGTTCTAATGCTTCTTAAATCGCCATATTACATCTCATTTCTATGTTTCATGGAAAGATATAATATATATTGTGAAGTGTTATGTATACCTCGTATTCACTTAAAATGAATGCAAATGCGACACTTCCTTGCTAGGAAATAGCGTTAGCAGATGTCTACTTATCGAAGCAATAGATATCTGATGCTTCTTAAAACGCGATATCGCATGTCATTTCTATGTTTCATGATAATATATAATATTCAATGCGATGTGCCATGTATAACTCGCATACACTTCAAATGAATGTTAATGCGACACTTCCTTGCTAGGAAATAGCGTTTGCAGAAGTCTACGTATCGTAGAAACAGAGTTCTAATGCTTCCTAAAACGCGATATCGCATGTCATTTCTATGTTTCATGATAATATATAATATTCATTGCGAAGTGCCGTGTATACCTCGCATACACTTCAATTGAATGTACATGCAACACTTCCTTGCTAGGAAATAGCGTTTGCAGATGTCTACGTATCGAAGCAATAGAGTTCTAATGCTTCTTAAATCGCCATATTACATCTCATTCCTATGTTTCATGGAAAGATATAATATTCATTGCGAAGTGTCATGTATACCTCATATTCCTTTCAAAATAATGTAAATGCGACACTTCCTTGGTAGTAAGTAGCGTTTGCAGATATCTACGTATCGATCCAATATATTTCTAATGCTTCCTAAATCGCCATATCGCATCTCATTTCCACGTTCCATGATAAGATATAATATTCGTTGTGCAGTGTTATGCATATCTCGTCTATACTTCAAAAGAATGTAAATGCGACACTTCCTTGCTAGGAAGTAGCGTTTGCAGATGTCTACGTATCGAAGCAATAGTGTTCTTATGCATCTTAAAACGCGATATCGCGTCTCAGTTCTATGTCTCATGGTAAGATATAATATTCATTGCGAAGTGTTATGTATTCCTCGTCTGCACTTCAAATGAATGTAAATGCGACACTTCCTTGCTAGGAAATAGCGTTTGCAGATGTCTACTTATCGAAGCAATAGATATCTGATGCTTCATAAATCGCCATATCACATCTCATTTCTATGTTTCATGATAAGATATAATATTCATTGCGAAGAGCCATGTATACCTCGCATACGCTCCAATTGAATGTAAATGCGACACTTCCTTGCTAGGAAATAGCGTTTGCAGAAGTCTGCGTATCGTAGAAACAGAGTTCTAACGCTTCTTAAAACGCGATATCGCATGTCATTAGTATGTTTCATGATAATATATAATATTCATTGCGAAGTGCCATGTATACCTCGCATAGACTTCAATTGAATGTACATGCAACACTTCCTTGCTAGGAAATAGCGTTTGCAGATGTCTATGTATCGAAGCAATAGAATCCTAATGCTTCTTAAATCGCCATATTACATCTCATTTCTATGTTTCATGGAAAGATATAATATTCATTGTGTAGTGTTATGTGTACCTCGAATTCACTTCAAAAGAATGTAAACGCGACACTTCCTTGCCAGGAAATAACGTTTGCAGATGTCTACGTATCGTAGCATTAGATTTCTAATGCTCCTCTATTCGCGATATCGCTACTCATTACTATGTTTCATGATAATATATAATATTCATTGTGGAGTGTTATGTATACCTCGTATTCACTTCAAAAGAATGTAAACGCGACACTTCCTTGCCAGGAAATAAAGTATGCAGATGTCTACGTATCGAAGCAATAGATATCTGATGCTTCATAAATCGCCATATCACATCTCATTTCTATGTTTCATGATAAGATATAATATTCATTGCGAAGTGTTATGTATACCTCGTATTCACTTAAAATGAATGCAAATGCGACACTTCCTTGCTAGGAAATAGCGTTGGTAGATGTCTACGAATCGAAGCAATAGAGTTCTAATGCTTCTTAAAACGCCATATTACATCTCATTTCTATGTTTCATGATAAGATATAATATTCATTGCGAAGTGTCATGTATACCTCGTATTCCTTTCAAAATAATGTAAATGCGACACTTCCTTGGTAGTAAGTAGCGTTTGCAGATGTCTACGTATCGAAACAATATATTTCTAATGCTTCTTAAATCGCCATATTACATCTCATTCCTATGTTTCATGGAAAGATATAATATTCATTGCGAAGTGTCTTGTATACCTCGTATTCCTTTCAAAATAATGTAAATGCGACACTTCCTTGGTAGTAAGTAGCGTTTGCAGATATCTACGTATCGAACCAATATATTTCTAATGTTTCCTAAAACGCCATATCGCATCTCATTTCTACGTTCCATGATAAGATATAATATTCATTGTGCAGTGTTATGTATATCTCGTCTATACTTCAAAAGAATGTAAACGCGACACCTCCTTGCCAGGAAATAGCGTTTGTAGATGTCTACGTATCGTAGTAGTAGAATTCTAATGCTTTTCAAAACGCGATATCGCTACTCATTCCTATGTTTCATGATAATATATAAAATTCATTGTGGAGTGTTATATATAGCTTGTACTCACTTCCATAGGATGTAAATGCGACACTTCCTTGCTAGGAAATAGCGTTTGCAGATGTCTACGTATCGAAGCAATAGAGTTCTAATGCTTCTTAAATCGCCATATTACATCTCATTCCTATGTTTCATGGAAAGATATAATATTCATTGCGAAGTGTCATGTATACCTCGTATTCCTTTCAAAATAATGTAAATGCGACACTTCCTTGGTAGTAAGTAGCGTTTGCAGATATCTACGTATCGATCCAATATATTTCTGATGCTTCCTAAATCGCCATATCGCATCTCATTTCCACGTTCCATGATAAGATATAATATTCGTTGTGCAGTGTTATGCATATCTCGTCTATACTTCAAAAGAATGTAAATGCGACACTTCCTTGCTAGGAAGTAGCGTTTGCAGATGTCTACGTATCGAAGCAATAGTGTTCTTATGCATCTTAAAACGCGATATCGCGTCTCAGTTCTATGTCTCATGGTAAGATATAATATTCATTGCGAAGTGTTATGTATTCCTCGTCTGCACTTCAAATGAATGTAAATGCGACACTTCCTTGCTAGGAAATAGCGTTTGCAGATGTCTACTTATCGAAGCAATAGATATCTGATGCTTCATAAATCGCCATATCACATCTCATTTCTATGTTTCATGATAAGATATAATATTCATTGCGAAGAGCCATGTATACCTCGCATACGCTCCAATTGAATGTAAATGCGACACTTCCTTGCTAGGAAATAGCGTTTGCAGAAGTCTACGTATCGTAGAAACAGAGTTCTAATGCTTCTTAAAACGCGATATCGCATGTCATTTCTATGTTTCATGATAATATATAATATTCATTGCGAAGTGCCATGTATACCTCGCATACACTTCAATTGAATGTATATGCAACACTTCTTTGCTAGGAAATAGCGTTTGCAGATGTCTACGTATCGATGCAATGGAGTTCTGATGCTTCTTAAATCGCCATATTACATCTCATTTCTACGTTTCACGGAAAGATATAATATTCATTGTGAAGTGTTATGTATACCTCGAATTCGCTTCAAAAGATTGTAAACGCGACACTTCCTTGCCAGGAAATAGCGTTTGCATATGTCTACGTATCGTAGCATTAGATTTCTAATGCTCCCCTATACGGGATATCGCTACTCATTACTATGTTTCATGATAATATATAATATTCAATGTGGAGTGTTATGTATACCTCGTATTCACTTCAAAAGAATGTAAACGCGACACTTCCTTGCCAGGAAATAGAGTTTGCAGATGTCTACGTATCGAAGCAATAGATATCTGATGCTTCATAAATCGCCATATCACATCTCATTTCTATGTTTCATGATAAGATATAATATTCATTGCGAAGTGCCATGCATTCCTCGCATACACTTCAATTGAATGTACATGCAACACTTCCTTGCTAGGAAATAGCGTTTGCAGATGTCTACGTATCGAAGCAATAGAGTTCTAATGCTTCTTAAATCGCCATATTACATCTCATTCCTATGTTTCATGGAAAGATATAATATTCATTGCGAAGTGTCATGTATACCTCGTATTCCTTTCAAAATAATGTAAATGCGACACTTCCTTGGTAGTAAGTAGCGTTCGCAGATATCTACGTATCGAAGCAATATATTTCTAATGTTTCCTAAAACGCCATATCGCATCTCATTTCTACGTTCCATGATAAGATATAATATTCATTGTGCAGTGTTATGTATATCTCGTCTATACTTCAAAAGAATGTAAACGCGACACCTCCTTGCCAGGAAATAGCGTTTGTAGATGTCTACGTATCGTAGTAGTAGAATTCTAATGCTTTTCAAAACGCGATATCGCTACTCATTCCTATGTTTCATGATAATATATAAAATTCATTGTGGAGTGTTATATATACCTTGTACTCACTTCCATAGGATGTAAATGCGACACTTCCTTGTCAGGAAATACTGTTTTCAGATGTCTATGTATCGAAGCAATAGATATCTGATGCTTCTTAAAACGCGATATCGCATGTCATTTCTATGTTTCATGATAATATATAATATTCATTGCGAAGTGCCATGTATAACTCGCATACACTTCAAATGAATGTTAATGCGACACTTCCTTGCTAGGAAATAGCGTTTGCAGAAGTCTACGTATCGTAGAAACAGAGGTCTAATGCTTCCTAAAACGCGATATCGCATGTCATTTCTATGTTTCATGATAATATATAATATTCATTGCGAAGTGCCGTGTATACCTCGCATACACATCAATTGAATGTACATGCAACACTTCCTTGCTAGGAAATAGCGATTGCAGATGTCTACGTATCGAAGCAATAGAGTTCTAATGCTTCTTAAATCGCCATATTACATCTCATTTCTATGTTTCATGGAAAGATATAATATTCATTGTGATGTGTTATGTATACCTCGTATTCACTTAAAATGAATGCAAATGCGACACTTCCTTGCTAGGAAATAGCGTTAGCAGATGTCTACTTATCGAAGCAATAGATATCTGATGCTTCTTAAAACGCGCTATCGCATATCACTTCTATGTTTCATGATAATATATAATATTCATTGCGAAGTGCCATGTATACCTCGCATACACTTCAATTGAATGTAAATGCGACACTTCCTTGCTAGGAAATAGCGTTCTACGTATCGTAGAAACAGAGTTCTAATTTTTCTTAAAACGCGATATCGCATGTCATTTCTATGTTTCATGATAATATATAATATTCATTGCGAAGTGCCATGTATACCTCGCATACACTTCAATTGAATGTACATGCAACACTTCCTTGCTAGGAAATAGCGTTTGCAGATGTCTACGTATCGAAGCAATAGAGTTCTAATGCTTCTTAAATTGCCATATTACATCACATTCCTATGTTTCATGGAAAGATATAATATTCATTGCGAAGAGCCATGTATACCTCGCACACACTTCAATTGAATGTAAATGCAACACTTCCTTGCTAGGAAATAGCGTTTGCAGAAGTCTACGTATCGTAGAAACAGAGTTCTAATGCTTCTTAAAACGCGATATCGCATGTCATTTCTATGTTTCATGATAATATATAATATTCATTGCGAAGTGCCGTGTATACCTCGCATACACCTCAATTGAATGTACATGCAACACTTCCTTGCTAGGAAATAGCGATTGCAGATGTCTACGTATCGAAGCAATAGAGTTCTAATGCTTCTTAAATCGCCATATTACATCTCATTTCTATGTTTCATGGAAAGATATAATATTCATTGTGATGTGTTATGTATACCTCGTATTCACTTAAAATGAATGCAAATGCGACACTTCCTTGCTAGGAAATAGCGTTAGCAGATGTCTACTTATCGAAGCAATAGATATCTGATGCTTCTTAAAACGCGCTATCGCATATCACTTCTATGTTTCATGATAATATATAATATTCATTGCGAAGTGCCATGTATACCTCGCATACACTTCAATTGAATGTAAATGCGACACTTCCTTGCTAGGAAATAGCGTTCTACGTATCGTAGAAACAGAGTTCTAATTTTTCTTAAAACGCGATATCGCATGTCATTTCTATGTTTCATGATAATATATAATATTCATTGCGAAGTGCCATGTATACCTCGCATACACTTCAATTGAATGTACATGCAACACTTCCTTGCTAGGAAATAGCGTTTGCAGATGTCTACGTATCGAAGCAATAGAGTTCTAATGCTTCTTAAATTGCCATATTACATCACATTCCTATGTTTCATGGAAAGATATAATATTCATTGCGAAGAGCCATGTATACCTCGCACACACTTCAATTGAATGTAAATGCAACACTTCCTTGCTAGGAAATAGCGTTTGCAGAAGTCTACGTATCGTAGAAACAGAGTTCTAATGCTTCTTAAAACGCGATATCGCATGTCATTTCTATGTTTCATGATAATATATAATATTCATTGCGAAGTGCCGTGTATACCTCGCATACACCTCAATTGAATGTACATGCAACACTTCCTTGCTAGGAAATAGCGATTGCAGATGTCTACGTATCGAAGCAATAGAGTTCTAATGCTTCTTAAATCGCCATATTACATCTCATTTCTATGTTTCATGGAAAGATATAATATTCATTGTGATGTGTTATGTATACCTCGTATTCACTTAAAATGAATGCAAATGCGACACTTCCTTGCTAGGAAATAGCGTTAGCAGATGTCTACTTATCGAAGCAATAGATATCTGATGCTTCTTAAAACGCGCTATCGCATATCACTTCTATGTTTCATGATAATATATAATATTCATTGCGAAGTGCCATGTATACCTCGCATACACTTCAATTGAATGTAAATGCGACACTTCCTTGCTAGGAAATAGCGTTCTACGTATCGTAGAAACAGAGTTCTAATTTTTCTTAAAACGCGATATCGCATGTCATTTCTATGTTTCATGATAATATATAATATTCATTGCGAAGTGCCATGTATACCTCGCATACACTTCAATTGAATGTACATGCAACACTTCCTTGCTAGGAAATAGCGTTTGCAGATGTCTACGTATCGAAGCAATAGAGTTCTAATGCTTCTTAAATTGCCATATTACATCACATTCCTATGTTTCATGGAAAGATATAATATTCATTGCGAAGAGCCATGTATACCTCGCACACACTTCAATTGAATGTAAATGCAACACTTCCTTGCTAGGAAATAGCGTTTGCAGAAGTCTACGTATCGTAGAAACAGAGTTCTAATGCTTCTTAAAACGCGATATCGCATGTCATTTCTATGTTTCATGATAATATATAATATTCATTGCGAAGTGCCATGTATACCTCGCATACACTTCAACTGAATGTACATGCAACACTTCCTTGCTAGGAAATAGCGTTTGCAGATGTCTACGTATCGAAGCAATAGAGTTCATATGCTTCTTAAATCGCCATATTACATCTCATTTCTATGTTTCATGGAAAGATATAATATTCATTGTGAAGTGTTATGTATACCTCGAATTCACTTCAAAAGAATGTAAACGCGACACTTCCTTGCCAGGAAATAGCGTTTGTAGATGTCTACGTATCGTAGCATTAGAGTTCTAATGCTCCTCTATACGCGATATCGCTACTCATTACTACGTTTCATGATAATATATAATATTCATTGTGGAGTGTTATGTATACCTCTGTGGCGGCTACGATTCCTGGTATTTTCGAGTCGTAAATTCTCTAAAGAAATAACAATGCGTTCCTACGACACAGCGCAGGTCTGGCCACCGCGGGTTAGCACTTGGCGACCAGGCCCGCGCGTTTCCTAAACCCGATACCCGTCTGGTTTGTGTCCATCATCTGGGCCAAGCAATTGTTTCCCTTAAGATTTCGTCGCGACTGAGCATTGCCAGTCGCGTACGGTAGATCCTTAAACTTGGTTTATTTATGACCAATTTCCGTCCGTTACGTTTCGTGGAAACGTTCACTCTCCTCGTCTGTGCACCCATCCTTTTCATTCTGGGATTTCCCATCCTTTTCTATACGCATTTTTAAGGGACGACATTTTCGTCCTCGGGACAGTTCGATTCGGACAGTTCGGTTAGAACGACGCAAGCACATAGTTCTGTTAGAACAACGCTAGCATATAGTTCGGTTAGAACAGTTCGGCGAGAACACCCTGTTCGTTAGAGCAGCCTCCATATTCGTTAAGAATTGTGAGGTCAAGTTGAGTTTCACTAGAGTCGCGTAGCGACGTAAAAGAAATCGTAGCCATAGCACCGCCCCCAACATTAAGAACTATTGTTTTATTATTGTTTCGCTATTGTTAACTGTTGTTGATTGTTTTATATTAAATTGTGGGCAAAAAGGTCGAGTGTGGTTCCTTACTCCCGTTACATTGCCCTCAACTATTGGTGACCCCGACGTGATATGGACACGCAGCCTACTACGACACAGGAAGACAAGGAAGCAGCTCGTCGAGCATACCACCTGCGACGACAACCTCGCCCAGAACATCTGGGAGGATGAAGTATTCATCGTTGGGCCTTGGGTACCGCCGCAGCACGCCGATACCGTAACCCCTCTCCTAGGGTGGCCACGCCTCTACGCCGAGCCCACGAAGATCTCGCAGGAGTCCGGACCTGCAGGCAAGGATCACTGGGACTTTCCGGCAATTACCACAACGCGCGACGAATTTCGTCGTTTACACACGGGCCATCCTAGGACAGCAGAGTATACGACTGCACAGCGCTGGTCTTCTCACAGCGCGCTCGCCGGCTAGGCTTGAGCACCGCGGCAATCGCCGCGCTACGAAGGAGCAGCAGACATGGCATCGCGGTTTCTACACCCAGTAATCAACCAATACGAGGTTCTACACACATCGTCGCACCTGAGGGAACACCTTGAAGAACGAAGACGCACAGCTGGATATCGTTCACCACTGGCAAGGGGGTGATGTGGCGGCACTCGCCACTAGAGGGACAGCACCATTTACACTTTCCTGAAAGCACCCGATGACCCATCGTTTCCAATATATAGAAGTTCTGAACTGTCCCTAATATCCCAGCGTCTAAGGCAGGGCCTGCTAGGTAGCCTTACTGATGAGTCCACTAGCAGGCCCAGGACGAAACGTTCTACCCCTCTCTTTTCCTTCCTTCTTTCTCCCTCCATCTTTACAGCACAGCGAAAACCGAAGCAGCGCAGCCGCTTCACCTCGTATTCACTTCAAAAGAATGTAAACGCGACACTTCCTTGCCAGGAAATAGCGTTTGCAGATGTCTACGTATCGAAGCAATAGATATCTGATGCTTCATAAATCGCCATATCATATCTCATTTCTATGTTTCATGATAAGATATAATATTCATTGCGAAGTGCCATGCATATCTCGCATACACTTCAATTGAATGTACATGCAACTCTTCCTTGCTAGGAAATAGCGTTTGCAGATGTCTACGTATCGAAGCAATAGATATCTGATGCTTCTTAAATCGCCATATTACATCTCATTTCTATGTTTCATGGAAAGATATAATATTCATTGTGAAGTGTTATGTATACCTCGAATTCACTTCAAACGAATGTAAACGCGACACTTCCTTGCCAGAAAATAGCGTTTGCAGATGTCTACGTATCGTAGCATTAGATTTCTAATGCTCCTCTATACGCGATATCGCTACTCATTACTATGTTTCATGATAATATATAATATTCATTGTGGAGTGTTATGTATACCTCGTATTCACTTCAAAAGAATGTAAACGCGACACTTCCTTGCCAGGAAATAGAGTATGCAGATGTCTAAGTATCGAAGCAATAGATATCTGACGCTTCATAAATCGCCATATCACATCTCATTTCTATGTTTCATGATAAGATATAATATTCATTGCGAAGTGCCATGCATACCTCGCATACACTTCAATTGAATGTACATGCAACACTTCCTTGCTAGGAAATAGCGTTTGCAGATGTCTACGTATCGAAGCAATAGAGTTCTAATGCTTCTTAAATCGCCATATTACATCTCATTTCTATGTTTCATGGAAAGATATAATATTCATTGCGAAGTGTCATGTATACCTCGTATTCCTTTCAAAATAATGTAAATGCGACACTTCCTTGGTAGTAAGTAGCGTTTGCAGATGTCTACGTATCGAACCAATATATTTCTAATGCTTCCTAAATCGCCATATCGCATCTCATTTCTACGTTCCATGATGAGATATAATATTCATTGTGCAGTGTTATGTATATCTCGTCTATACTTCAAAAGAATGTAAATGCGACACTTCCTTGCTAGGAAGTAGCGTTTGCAGATGTCTACGTATCGAAGCAATAGTGTTCTAATGCATCTTAAAACGCGATATCGCGTCTCAGTTCTATGTCTCATGATAAGATATAATATTCATTGCGAAGTGTTATGTATTCCTCCTCTGCACTTCAAATGAATGTAAATGCGACACTTACTTGCTAGGAAATAGCGTTTGCAGATGTCTACGTATCGAAGCAATAGAGTTCATATGCTTCTTAAATCGCCATATTACATCTCATTTCTATGTTTCATGGAAAGATATAATATTCATTGTGAAGTGTTATGTATACCCCGAATTCACTTCAAGAGAATGTAAACGCTACACTTCCTTGCCAGGAAGTAGCGTTTGCAGATGTCTACGTATCGTAGCATTAGAGTTCTAATGCTCCTCTATACGCGATATCGCTACACATTACTACGTTTCATGATAATATATAATATTCATTGTGGAGTGTTATGTATACCTCGAATTCACTTCAAAAGAATGTAAACGCGACACTTCCTTGCTTGGAAGTAGCGTTTGCAGATGTCTACGTATCGAAACAATGGAGTTCTAATGCTTCATAAATCGCCATATTACATCTCATTTCTATGCTTCATGATAAGATATAATATTCATTGTGGAGTGTTATGTATACCTCGTATTCACTTCAAAAGAATGTAAACGCGACACTTCCTTGCTAGGAAATAGCGTTTGTAGATGTCTACGTATCGTAGTAGCAGAATTCTAATGCTTTTCAAAACGCGATATCGCTACTCATTCCTATGTTTCATGATAATATATAAAATTCATTGTGGAGTGTTATATATACCTTGTACTCACTTCCAAAGGATGTAAATGCGACACTTCCTTGCCAGGAAATACTGTTTGCAGATGTCTACGTATCGAAGCAATAGAGTTCTAGTGCTTCTTAAACCGCCATATTACATCTCATTTCTATGTTTCATGATAAGATATAATATTCATTGCGAATTGTCATGTATACCTCGTATTCGTTTCAAAAGAATGTAACTGCGACACTTCCTTGCTTGGAAGTAGCGTTTGCAGATGTCTACGTATCGAAGCAATAGAATCTTAATGCTTCTAAAATCGTCATATCACATCTCATTTCTATGTTTCATGATAAGATATAATATTCATTGCGAAGTGCCATGTATACCTCGCATACACTTCAATTGAATGTAAATGCGACACATCCTTGCTAGGAAATAGCGTTTGCAGAAGCCTACGTATCGTAGAAACAGAGTTCTAATGCTTCTTAAAACGCGATATCGCATGTCATTTCTATGTTTCATGATAATATATAATATTCATTGCGATGTGCCATGTATACCTCGCATACACTTCATTTGAATGTACATGCAACACTTCCTTGCTAGGAAATAGCGATTGCAGATGTCTACTTATCGAAGCAATAGATATCTGATGCTTCTTAAAACGCGATATCGCATGTCATTTCTATGTTTCATGATAATATATAATATTCATTGCGAAGTGCCATGTATACCTCGCATACACTTCAAATGAATGTTAATGCGACACTTCGTTGCTAGGAAATAGCGTTTGCAGATGTCTACGTATCGAAGCAATAGAGTTCTAATGCTTCTTAAATCGCCATATTACATCTCATTTCTATGTTTCATGGAAAGATATAATATTCATTGCGAAGTGTCATGTATACCTCGTATTCCTTTCAAAATAATGTAAATGCGACACTTCCTTGGTAGTAAGTAGCGTTTGCAGATGTCTACGTATCGAACCAATATATTTCTAATGCTTCCTAAATCGCCATATCGCATCTCATTTCTACGTTCCATGATGAGATATAATATTCATTGTGCAGTGTTATGTATATCTCGTCTATACTTCAAAAGAATGTAAATGCGACACTTCCTTGCTAGGAAGTAGCGTTTGCAGATGTCTACGTATCGACGCAATAGTGTTCTAATGCATCTTAAAACGCGATATCGCGTCTCAGTTCTATGTCTCATGATAAGATATAATATTCATTGCGAAGTGTTATGTATTCCTCCTCTGCACTTCAAATGAATGTAAATGCGACACTTACTTGCTAGGAAATAGCGTTTGCAGATGTCTACGTATCGAAGCAATAGAGTTCATATGCTTCTTAAATCGCCATATTACATCTCATTTCTATGTTTCATGGAAAGATATAATATTCATTGTGAAGTGTTATGTATACCCCGAATTCACTTCAAGAGAATGTAAACGCTACACTTCCTTGCCAGGAAGTAGCGTTTGCAGATGTCTACGTATCGTAGCATTAGAGTTCTAATGCTCCTCTATACGCGATATCGCTACACATTACTACGTTTCATGATAATATATAATATTCATTGTGGAGTGTTATGTATACCTCGAATTCACTTCAAAATAATGTAAACGCGACACTTCCTTGCTTGGAAGTAGCGTTTGCAGATGTCTACGTATCGAAACAATGGAGTTCTAATGCTTCATAAATCGCCATATTACATCTCATTTCTATGCTTCATGATAAGATATAATATTCATTGTGAAGTGTTATGTATACCTCGTATTCACTTCAAAAGAATGTAAACGCGACACTTCCTTGCTAGGAAATAGCGTTTGTAGATGTCTACGTATCGTAGTAGCAGAATTCTAATGCTTTTCAAAACGCGATATCGCTACTCATTCCTATGTTTCATGATAATATATAAAATTCATTGTGGAGTGTTATATATACCTTGTACTCACTTCCAAAGGATGTAAATGCGACACTTCCTTGCCAGGAAATACTGTTTGCAGATGTCTACGTATCGAAGCAATAGAGTTCTAGTGCTTCTTAAATCGCCATATTACATCTCATTTCTATGTTTCATGATAAGATATAATATTCATTGCGAATTGTCATGTATACCTCGTATTCTTTTCAAAAGAATGTAACTGCGACACTTCCTTGCTTGGAAGTAGCGTTTGCAGATGTCTACGTATCGAAGCAATAGAATCTTAATGCTTCTAAAATCGTCATATCACATCTCATTTCTATGTTTCATGATAAGATATAATATTCATTGCGAAGTGCCATGTGTACCTCGCATACACTTCAATTGAATGTAAATGCGACACATCCTTGCTAGGAAATAGCGTTTGCAGAAGCCTACGTATCGTAGAAACAGAGTTCTAATGCTTCTTAAAACGCGATATCGCATGTCATTTCTATGTTTCATGATAATATATAATATTCATTGCGATGTGCCATGTATACCTCGCATACACTTCATTTGAATGTACATGCAACACTTCCTTGCTAGGAAATAGCGATTGCAGATGTCTACTTATCGAAGCAATAGATATCTGATGCTTCTTAAAACGCGATATCGCATGTCATTTCTATGTTTCATGATAATATATAATATTCATTGCGAAGTGCCATGTATACCTCGCATACACTTCAAATGAATGTTAATGCGACACTTCGTTGCTAGGAAATAGCGTTTGCAGAAGTCTGCGTATCGTAGAAACAGAGTTCTAACGCTTCTTAAAACGCGATATCGCATGTCATTACTACGTTTCATGATAATATATAATATTCATTGCGAAGTGCCATGTATACCTCGCATAGACTTCAATTGAATGTACATGCAACACTTCCTTGCTAGGAAATAGCGTTTGCAGATGTCTACGTATCGAAGCAATAGAGTTCTAATGCTTCTTAAATCGCCATATTACATCTCATTTCTATGTTTCATGGAAAGATATAATATTCATTGTGAAGTGTTATGTATACCTCGAATTCACTTCAAACGAATGTAAACGCGACACTTCCTTGCCAGAAAATAGCGTTTGCAGATGTCTACGTATCGTAGCATTAGATTTCTAATGCTCCTCTATACGCGATATCGCTACTCATTACTATGTTTCATGATAATATATAATATTCATTGTGGAGTGTTATGTATACCTCGTATTCACTTCAAAAGAATGTAAACGCGACACTTCCTTGCCAGGAAATAGAGTATGCAGATGTCTACGTATCGAAGCAATAGATATCTGACGCTTCATAAATCGCCATATCACATCTCATTTCTATGTTTCATGATAAGATATAATATTCATTGCGTAGTGCCATGCATACCTCGCATACACTTCAATTGAATGTACATGCAACACTTCCTTGCTAGGAAATAGCGTTTGCAGATGTCTACGTATCGAAGCAATAGAGTTCTAATGCTTCTTAAATCGCCATATTACATCTCATTTCTATGTTTCATGGAAAGATATAATATTCATTGCGAAGTGTCATGTATACCTCGTATTCCTTTCAAAATAATGTAAATGCGACACTTCCTTGCTAGGAAATAGCGTTGGTAGATGCCTACGAATCGAAGCAATAGAGTTCTAATGCTACTTAAATCGCCATATTACATCTCATTTCTATGTTTCATGATAAGATATAATATTCATTGCGAAGTGTCATGTATTCCTCGCATACACTTCAGATGAATGTAAATGCGACACTTCCTTGCTAGGAAATATCGTTTGCAGGTGTCTACATATCGTGGCATTAGAGTTCTAATGCTTCTTAAATCGCCATATTACATCTCATTTCTATGTTTCATGGAAAGATATAATATTCATTGTGAAGTGTTATGTATACCTCGTATTCACTTAAAATGAATGCAAATGCGACACTTCCTTGCTAGGAAATAGCGTTAGCAAAAGTCTACTTATCGAAGCAATAGATATCTGATGCTTCTTAAAACGCGATATTGCATGTCATTTCTATGTTTCATGATAATATATAATATTCATTGCGAAGTGCCATGTATACCTCGCATACACTTCAAATGAATGTTAATGCGACACTTCGTTGCTAGGAAATAGCGTTTGCAGAAGTCTGCGTATCGTAGAAACAGAGTTCTAACGCTTCTTAAAACGCGATATCGCATGTCATTACTACGTTTCATGATAATATATAATATTCATTGCGAAGTGCCATGTATACCTCGCATAGACTTCAATTGAATGTACATGCAACACTTCCTTGCTAGGAAATAGCGTTTGCAGATGTCTACGTATCGAAGCAATAGAGTTCTAATGCTTCTTAAATCGCCATATTACATCTCATTTCTATGTTTCATGGACAGATATAATATTCATTGTGAAGTGTTATGTATACCTCGAATTCACTTCAAAAGAATGTAAACGCGACACTTCCTTGCCAGAAAATAGCGTTTGCAGATGTCTACGTATCGTAGCATTAGATTTCTAATGCTCCTCTATACGCGATATCGCTACTCATTACTATGTTTCATGATAATATATAATATTCATTGTGGAGTGTTATGTATACCTCGTATTCACTTCAAAAGAATGTAAACGCGACACTTCCTTGCCAGGAAATAGAGTATGCAGATGTCTACGTATCGAAGCAATAGATATCTGACGCTTCATAAATCGCCATATCACATCTCATTTCTATGTTTCATGATAAGATATAATATTCATTGCGAAGTGCCATGCATACCTCGCATGCACTTCAATTGAATGTACATGCAACACTTCCTTGCTAGGAAATAGCGTTTGCAGATGTCTACGTATCGAAGCAATAGAGTTCTAATGCTTCTTAAATCGCCATATTACATCTCATTTCTATGTTTCATGGAAAGATATAATATTCATTGTGAAGAGTTATGTATACCTCGTATTCGCTTAAAATAAATGCAAATGCGACACTTCCTTGCTAGGAAATAGCGTTGGTAGATGTCTACGAATCGAAGCAATAGAGTTCTAATGCTACTTAAATCGCCATATTACATCTCACTTCTATGTTTCATGATAAGATATAATATTCATTGCGAAGTGTCATGTATTCCTCGCATACACTTCAATTGAATGTACATGCAACACTTCCTTGCTAGGAAATAGCGTTTGCAGATGTCTACGTATCGAAGCAATAGAGTTCTAATGCTTCTTAAATCGCCATATTACATCTCATTTCTATGTTTCATGGAAAGATATAATATTCATTGCGAAGTGTCATGTATACCTCGTATTCCTTTCAAAATAATGTAAATGCGACACTTCCTTGGTAGTAAGTAGCGTTTGCAGATGTCTACGTATCGAACCAATATATTTCTAATGCTTCCTTAATCGCCATATCGCATCTCATTTCTACGTTCCATGATAAGATATAATATTCATTGTGCAGTGTTATGTATATCTCGTCTATACTTCAAAAGAATGTAAATGCGACACTTCCTTGCTAGGAAGTAGCGTTTGCAGATGTCTACGTATCGAAGCAATAGTGTTCTAATGCATGTTAAAACGCGATATCGCGTCTCAGTTCTATGTCTCAGGATAAGATATAATATTCATTGCGAAGTGTTATGTATTCCTCCTCTGCACTTCAAATGAATGTAAATGCGACACTTCCTTGCCAGGAAATAGCGTTTGTAGATGTCTACGTATCGTAGTAGTAGAATTCTAATGCTTTTCAAAACGCGATATCGCCACTCATTCCTATGTTTCATGATAATATATAAAATTCATTGTGGAGTGTTATATATACCTTGTACTCACTTCCAAAGGATGTAAATGCGACACTTCCTTGCCAGGAAATACTGTTTGCAGATGTCTACGTATCGAAGCAATAGAGTTTTAATGCTTCTTAAATCGCCATATTACATCTCACTTCTATGTTTCATGATAAGATATAATATTCATTGCGAAGTGTCATGTATACCTCGTATTCGTTTCAAAAGAATGTAACTGCGACACTTCCTTGCTTGGAAGTAGCGTTTGCAGATGTCTACGTATCGAAGCAATAGAATCCTAATGCTTCTTAAATCGTCATATCACATCTCATTCCTATGTTTCATGATAAGATATAATATTCATTGCGAAGTGCCATGTATACCTCGCATACACTTCAATTGAATTTAAATGCGACACATCCTTGCTAGGAAATAGCGTTTGCAGAAGTCTACGTATCGTAGAAACAGAGTTCTAATGCTTCTTAAAACGCGATATCGCATGTCATTTCTATGTTTCATGATAATATATAATATTCATTGCGAAGTGCCATGTATAACTCGCATACACTTCAATTGAATGTACATGCAATACTTCCTTGCTAGGAAATAGCGATTGCAGATGTCTACGTATCGAAGCAATGGAATTCTAATGCTTCTTAAATCGCCATATTACATCTCATTTCTATGTTTCATGGAAAGATATAATATTCATTGTGAAGTGTTATGTATACCTCGTATTCACTTAAAATGAATGCAAATGCGACACTTCCTTGCTAGGAAATAGCGTTTGCAGATGTCTACGTATCGTAGCATTAGATTTCTAATGCTCCTCTATACGCGATATCGCTACTCATTACTGTGTATCATGATAATACTATGATATTCATTGTGCAGTGTTATGTATATCTCGTCCATACTTCAAAAGAATGTAAATGCGACACTTCCTTGCTAGGAAGTAGCGTTTGCAGATGTCTACGTATCGAAGCAATGGTGTTCTAATACATCTTAAAACGCGATATCGCGTCTCAGTTCTATGTCTCATGATGAGATATAATATTCATTGCGAACTGTTATGTATTCCTCGTCTGCACTTCAAATGAATGTAAATGCGACACTTCCTTGCTAGGAAACAGCGTTTGCAGAAGTCTACGTATCGAACCAATAGATTTCTAATGCTTCTTAAATCGCCATATTACATCACATTTCTATGTTTCATGGAAAGATATTATATTCATTGTGCAGTGTTATGTATATCTCGTCTATACTTCAAATGAATGTAAATGCGACACTTCCTTGCTAGGAAATAGCGTTTGCAGATGTCTACGTATCGAAGCAATAGAATTCTAATGCTTCTTAAATCGTCATATCGCATCTCATTTCTATGTTTCATGATTAGATATAATATTCATTGCGAAGTGTCATGTATACCTCGTATTCCTCTCAAAAGAATGTGAATGCGACACTTCCTTGCTTGGAAGTAGCGTTTGCAGATGTCTACGTATCGAAACAATAGGGTTCTAATGCTTCTTAAATCGCCATATTACATCTCATTTCTATGCTTCATGATAAGGTATAATATTCATTGCGAAGTATCATGTATACCTCGTATTCCTTTCAAAAGAATGTAAATGCGACACTTCCTTGCTAGGAAGTAGCGTTTGCAGATGTCTACGTATCGAAGCAATAGAGTTCTAATGCTTCTTAAATCGCCATATTACATCTCATTTCTATGTTTCATGGAAAGATATAATATTCATTGTGAAGTGTTATGTATACCTCGAATTCACTTCAAACGAATGTAAACGCGACACTTCCTTGCCAGAAAATAGCGTTTGCAGATGTCTACGTATCGTAGCATTAGATTTCTAATGCTCCTCTATACGCGATATCGCTACTCATTACTATGTTTCATGATAATATATAATATTCATTGTGGAGTGTTATGTATACCTCGTATTCACTTCAAAAGAATGTAAACGCGACACTTCCTTGCCAGGAAATAGAGTATGCAGATGTCTACGTATCGAAGCAATAGATATCTGACGCTTCATAAATCGCCATATCACATCTCATTTCTATGTTTCATGATAAGATATAATATTCATTGCGAAGTGCCATGCATACCTCGCATACACTTCAATTGAATGTACATGCAACACTTCCTTGCTAGGAAATAGCGTTTGCAGATGTCTACGTATCGAAGCAATAGAGTTCTAATGCTTCTTAAATCGCCATATTACATCTCATTTCTATGTTTCATGGAAAGATATAATATTCATTGCGAAGTGTCATGTATACCTCGTATTCCTTTCAAAATAATGTAAATGCGACACTTCCTTGGTAGTAAGTAGCGTTTGCAGATGTCTACGTATCGAACCAATATATTTCTAATGCTTCCTAAATCGCCATATCGCATCTCATTTCTACGTTCCATGATGAGATATAATATTCATTGTGCAGTGTTATGTATATCTCGTCTATACTTCAAAAGAATGTAAATGCAACACTTCCTTGCTAGGAAGTAGCGTTTGCAGATGTCTACGTATCGACGCAATAGTGTTCTAATGCATCTTAAAACGCGATATCGCGTCTCAGTTCTATGTCTCATGATAAGATATAATATTCATTGCGAAGTGTTATGTATTCCTCCTCTGCACTTCAAATGAATGTAAATGCGACACTTACTTGCTAGGAAATAGCGTTTGCAGATGTCTACGTATCGAAGCAATAGAGTTCATATGCTTCTTAAATCGCCATATTACATCTCATTTCTATGTTTCATGGAAAGATATAATATTCATTGTGAAGTGTTATGTATACCCCGAATTCACTTCAAGAGAATGTAAACGCTACACTTCCTTGCCAGGAAGTAGCGTTTGCAGATGTCTACGTATCGTAGCATTAGAGTTCTAATGCTCCTCTATACGCGATATCGCTACACATTACTACGTTTCATGATAATATATAATATTCATTGTGGAGTGTTATGTATACCTCGAATTCACTTCAAAATAATGTAAACGCGACACTTCCTTGCTTGGAAGTAGCGTTTGCAGATGTCTACGTATCGAAACAATGGAGTTCTAATGCTTCATAAATCGCCATATTACATCTCATTTCTATGCTTCATGATAAGATATAATATTCATTGTGGAGTGTTATGTATACCTCGTATTCACTTCAAAAGAATGTAAACGCGACACTTCCTTGCTAGGAAATAGCGTTTGTAGATGTCTACGTATCGTAGTAGCAGAATTCTAATGCTTTTCAAAACGCGATATCGCTACTCATTCCTATGTTTCATGATAATATATAAAATTCATTGTGGAGTGTTATATATACCTTGTACTCACTTCCAAAGGATGTAAATGCGACACTTCCTTGCCAGGAAATACTGTTTGCAGATGTCTACGTATCGAAGCAATAGAGTTCTAGTGCTTCTTAAATCGCCATATTACATCTCATTTCTATGTTTCATGATAAGATATAATATTCATTGCGAATTGTCATGTATACCTCGTATTCGTTTCAAAAGAATGTAACTGCGACACTTCCTTGCTTGGAAGTAGCGTTTGCAGATGTCTACGTATCGAAGCAATAGAATCTTAATGCTTCTAAAATCGTCATATCACATCTCATTTCTATGTTTCATGATAAGATATAATATTCATTGCGAAGTGCCATGTATACCTCGCATACACTTCAATTGAATGTAAATGCGACACATCCTTGCTAGGAAATAGCGTTTGCAGAAGCCTACGTATCGTAGAAACAGAGTTCTAATGCTTCTTAAAACGCGATATCGCATGTCATTTCTATGTTTCATGATAATATATAATATTCATTGCGATGTGCCATGTATACCTCGCATACACTTCATTTGAATGTACATGCAACACTTCCTTGCTAGGAAATAGCGATTGCAGATGTCTACTTATCGAAGCAATAGATATCTGATGCTTCTTAAAACGCGATATCGCATGTCATTTCTATGTTTCATGATAATATATAATATTCATTGCGAAGTGCCATGTATACCTCGCATACTCTTCAAATGAATGTTAATGCGACACTTCGTTGCTAGGAAATAGCGTTTGCAGAAGTCTGCGTATCGTAGAAACAGAGTTCTAACGCTTCTTAAAACGCGATATCGCATGTCATTACTACGTTTCATGATAATATATAATATTCATTGCGAAGTGCCATGTATACCTCGCATAGACTTCAATTGAATGTACATGCAACACTTCCTTGCTAGGAAATAGCGTTTGCAGATGTCTACGTATCGAAGCAATAGAGTTCTAATGCTTCTTAAATCGCCATATTACATCTCATTTCTATGTTTCATGGAAAGATATAATATTCATTGTGAAGTGTTATGTATACCTCGAATTCACTTCAAACGAATGTAAACGCGACACTTCCTTGCCAGAAAATAGCGTTTGCAGATGTCTACGTATCGTAGCATTAGATTTCTAATGCTCCTCTATACGCGATATCGCTACTCATTACTATGTTTCATGATAATATATAATATTCATTGTGGAGTGTTATGTATACCTCGTATTCACTTCAACAGAATGTAAACGCGACACTTCCTTGCCAGGAAATAGAGTATGCAGATGTCTACGTATCGAAGCAATAGATATCTGACGCTTCATAAATCGCCATATCACATCTCATTTCTATGTTTCATGATAAGATATAATATTCATTGCGTAGTGCCATGCATACCTCGCATACACTTCAATTGAATGTACATGCAACACTTCCTTGCTAGGAAATAGCGTTTGCAGATGTCTACGTATCGAAGCAATAGAGTTCTAATGCTTCTTAAATCGCCATATTACATCTCATTTCTATGTTTCATGGAAAGATATAATATTCATTGCGAAGTGTCATGTATACCTCGTATTCCTTTCAAAATAATGTAAATGCGACACTTCCTTGCTAGGAAATAGCGTTGGTAGATGCCTACGAATCGAAGCAATAGAGTTCTAATGCTACTTAAATCGCCATATTACATCTCATTTCTATGTTTCATGATAAGATATAATATTCATTGCGAAGTGTCATGTATTCCTCGCATACACTTCAAATGAATGTAAATGCGACACTTCCTTGCTAGGAAATATCGTTTGCAGGTGTCTACATATCGTGGCATTAGAGTTCTAATGCTTCTTAAATCGCCATATTACATCTCATTTCTATGTTTCATGGAAAGATATAATATTCATTGTGAAGTGTTATGTATACCTCGTATTCACTTAAAATGAATGCAAATGCGACACTTCCTTGCTAGGAAATAGCGTTAGCAAAAGTCTACTTATCGAAGCAATAGATATCTGATGCTTCTTAAAACGCGATATCGCATGTCATTTCTATGTTTCATGATAATATATAATATTCATTGCGAAGTGCCATGTATACCTCGCATACGCTTCAAATGAATGTTAATGCGACACTTCGTTGCTAGGAAATAGCGTTTGCAGAAGTCTGCGTATCGTAGAAACAGAGTTCTAACGCTTCTTAAAACGCGATATCGCATGTCATTACTACGTTTCATGATAATATATAATATTCATTGCGAAGTGCCATGTATACCTCGCATAGACTTCAATTGAATGTACATGCAACACTTCCTTGCTAGGAAATAGCGTTTGCAGATGTCTACGTATCGAAGCAATAGAGTTCTAATGCTTCTTAAATCGCCATATTACATCTCATTTCTATGTTTCATAGACAGATATAATATTCATTGTGAAGTGTTATGTATACCTCGAATTCACTTCAAAAGAATGTAAACGCGACACTTCCTTGCCAGAAAATAGCGTTTGCAGATGTCTACGTATCGTAGCATTAGATTTCTAATGCTCCTCTATACGCGATATCGCTACTCATTACTATGTTTCATGATAATATATAATATTCATTGTGGAGTGTTATGTATACCTCGTATTCACTTCAAAAGAATGTAAACGCGACACTTCCTTGCCAGGAAATAGAGTATGCAGATGTCTACGTATCGAAGCAATAGATATCTGACGCTTCATAAATCGCCATATCACATCTCATTTCTATGTTTCATGATAAGATATAATATTCATTGCGTAGTGCCATGCATACCTCGCATACACTTCAATTGAATGTACATGCAACACTTCCTTGCTAGGAAATAGCGTTTGCAGATTTCTACGTATCGAAGCAATAGAGTTCTAATGCTTCTTAAATCGCCATATTACATCTCATTTCTATGTTTCATGGAAAGATATAATATTCATTGCGAAGTGTCATGTATACCTCGTATTCCTTTCAAAATAATGTAAATGCGACACTTCCTTGCTAGGAAATAGCGTTGGTAGATGCCTACGAATCGAAGCAATAGAGTTCTAATGCTACTTAAATCGCCATATTACATCTCATTTCTATGTTTCATGATAAGATATAATATTCATTGCGAAGTGTCATGTATTCCTCGCATACACTTCAAATGAATGTAAATGCGACACTTCCTTGCTAGGAAATATCGTTTGCAGGTGTCTACATATCGTGGCATTAGAGTTCTAATGCTTCTTAAATCGCCATATTACATCTCATTTCTATGTTTCATGGAAAGATATAATATTCATTGTGAAGTGTTATGTATACCTCGTATTCACTTAAAATGAATGCAAATGCGACACTTCCTTGCTAGGAAATAGCGTTAGCAAAAGTCTACTTATCGAAGCAATAGATATCTGATGCTTCTTAAAACGCGATATTGCATGTCATTTCTATGTTTCATGATAATATATAATATTCATTGCGAAGTGCCATGTATACCTCGCATACACTTCAAATGAATGTTAATGCGACACTTCGTTGCTAGGAAATAGCGTTTGCAGAAGTCTGCGTATCGTAGAAACAGAGTTCTAACGCTTCTTAAAACGCGATATCGCATGTCATTACTACGTTTCATGATAATATATAATATTCATTGCGAAGTGCCATGTATACCTCGCATAGACTTCAATTGAATGTACATGCAACACTTCCTTGCTAGGAAATAGCGTTTGCAGATGTCTACGTATCGAAGCAATAGAGTTCTAATGCTTCTTATATCGCCATATTACATCTCATTTCTATGTTTCATGGACAGATATAATATTCATTGTGAAGTGTTATGTATACCTCGAATTCACTTCAAAAGAATGTAAACGCGACACTTCCTTGCCAGAAAATAGCGTTTGCAGATGTCTACGTATCGTAGCATTAGATTTCTAATGCTCCTCTATACGCGATATCGCTACTCATTACTATGTTTCATGATAATATATAATATTCATTGTGGAGTGTTATGTATACCTCGTATTCACTTCAAAAGAATGTAAACGCGACACTTCCTTGCCAGGAAATAGAGTATGCAGATGTCTACGTATCGAAGCAATAGATATCTGACGCTTCATAAATCGCCATATCACATCTCATTTCTATGTTTCATGATAAGATATAATATTCATTGCGAAGTGCCATGCATACCTCGCATGCACTTCAATTGAATGTACATGCAACACTTCCTTGCTAGGAAATAGCGTTTGCAGATGTCTACGTATCGAAGCAATAGAGTTCTAATGCTTCTTAAATCGCCATATTACATCTCATTTCTATGTTTCATGGAAAGATATAATATTCATTGTGAAGAGTTATGTATACCTCGTATTCGCTTAAAATAAATGCAAATGCGACACTTCCTTGCTAGGAAATAGCGTTGGTAGATGTCTACGAATCGAAGCAATAGAGTTCTAATGCTACTTAAATCGCCATATTACATCTCACTTCTATGTTTCATGATAAGATATAATATTCATTGCGAAGTGTCATGTATTCCTCGCATACACTTCAATTGAATGTACATGCAACACTTCCTTGCTAGGAAATAGCGTTTGCAGATGTCTACGTATCGAAGCAATAGAGTTCTAATGCTTCTTAAATCGCCATATTACATCTCATTTCTATGTTTCATGGAAAGATATAATATTCATTGCGAAGTGTCATGTATACCTCGTATTCCTTTCAAAATAATGTAAATGCGACACTTCCTTGGTAGTAAGTAGCGTTTGCAGATGTCTACGTATCGAACCAATATGTTTCTAATGCTTCCTTAATCGCCATATCGCATCTCATTTCTACGTTCCATGATAAGATATAATATTCATTGTGCAGTGTTATGTATATCTCGTCTATACTTCAAAAGAATGTAAATGCGACACTTCCTTGCTAGGAAGTAGCGTTTGCAGATGTCTACGTATCGAAGCAATAGTGTTCTAATGCATGTTAAAACGCGATATCGCGTCTCAGTTCTATGTCTCAGGATAAGATATAATATTCATTGCGAAGTGTTATGTATTCCTCCTCTGCACTTCAAATGAATGTAAATGCGACACTTCCTTGCCAGGAAATAGCGTTTGTAGATGTCTACGTATCGTAGTAGTAGAATTCTAATGCTTTTCAAAACGCGATATCGCCACTCATTCCTATGTTTCATGATAATATATAAAATTCATTGTGGAGTGTTATATATACCTTGTACTCACTTCCAAAGGATGTAAATGCGACACTTCCTTGCCAGGAAATACTGTTTGCAGATGTCTACGTATCGAAGCAATAGAGTTTTAATGCTTCTTAAATCGCCATATTACATCTCACTTCTATGTTTCATGATAAGATATAATATTCATTGCGAAGTGTCATGTATACCTCGTATTCGTTTCAAAAGAATGTAACTGCGACACTTCCTTGCTTGGAAGTAGCGTTTGCAGATGTCTACGTATCGAAGCAATAGAATCCTAATGCTTCTTAAATCGTCATATCACATCTCATTCCTATGTTTCATGATAAGATATAATATTCATTGCGAAGTGCCATGTATACCTCGCATACACTTCAATTGAATGTAAATGCGACACATCCTTGCTAGGAAATAGCGTTTGCAGAAGTCTACGTATCGTAGAAACAGAGTTCTAATGCTTCTTAAAACGCGATATCGCATGTCATTTCTATGTTTCATGATAATATATAATATTCATTGCGAAGTGCCATGTATAACTCGCATACACTTCAATTGAATGTACATGCAATACTTCCTTGCTAGGAAATAGCGATTGCAGATGTCTACGTATCGAAGCAATGGAATTCTAATGCTTCTTAAATAGCCATATTACATCTCATTTCTATGTTTCATGGAAAGATATAATATTCATTGTGAAGTGTTATGTATACCTCGTATTCACTTAAAATGAATGCAAATGCGACACTTCCTTGCTAGGAAATAGCGTTTGCAGATGTCTACGTATCGTAGCATTAGATTTCTAATGCTCCTCTATACGCGATATCGCTACTCATTACTGTGTATCATGATAATACTATGATATTCATTGTGCAGTGTTATGTATATCTCGTCCATACTTCAAAAGAATGTAAATGCGACACTTCCTTGCTAGGAAGTAGCGTTTGCAGATGTCTACGTATCGAAGCAATGGTGTTCTAATACATCTTAAAACGCGATATCGCGTCTCAGTTCTATGTCTCATGATGAGATATAATATTCATTGCGAACTGTTATGTATTCCTCGTCTGCACTTCAAATGAATGTAAATGCGACACTTCCTTGCTAGGAAACAGCGTTTGCAGAAGTCTACGTATCGAACCAATAGATTTCTAATGCTTCTTAAATCGCCATATTACATCTCATTTCTATGTTTCATGGAAAGATATTATATTCATTGTGCAGTGTTATGTATATCTCGTCTATACTTCAAATGAATGTAAATGCGACACTTCCTTGCTAGGAAATAGCGTTTGCAGATGTCTACGTATCGAAGCAATAGAATTCTAATGCTTCTTAAATCGTCATATCGCATCTCATTTCTATGTTTCATGATTAGATATAATATTCATTGCGAAGTGTCATGTATACCTCGTATTCCTCTCAAAAGAATGTGAATGCGACACTTCCTTGCTTGGAAGTAGCGTTTGCAGATGTCTACGTATCGAAACAATAGGGTTCTAATGCTTCTTAAATCGCCATATTACATCTCATTTCTATGCTTCATGATAAGGTATAATATTCATTGCGAAGTATCATGTATACCTCGTATTCCTTTCAAAAGAATGTAAATGCGACACTTCCTTGCTAGGAAGTAGCGTTTGCAGATGTCTACGTATCGAACCAATAGATTTCTAATGCTTCTTAAATCGCCATATCGCATCTCATTTCTATGTTTCATGAGAAGATATAATATTCATTGCGAAGTGTCATGTATACATCGTATTCCTTTCAAAAGCATGCAAACGAGACACTTCCTTGCCAGGAAATAGCGTTTGTAGACGTCTACGTATCGTAGTAATAGTATTCTAATGCTTCTCAAAACGCGATATCGCTTCTCATTTCTATGTTTCATGATAGTATGTAATATTCATTGCGAAGTGTCATGTATACCTCGCATACACTTAAAACGAATGCAAATGCGACACTTCCTTGCTAGGAAATAGCGTTTGCAGATGTCTACGTATCGAAGCAATAGATTTCTAAAGCTTGCTAATTCGGGATATCGAATCTCATATCTATGTTTCATGATAATATATAATATTCATTGCGAAGTGTCATGTATACCTCGCGTACACTTCAAACGAATGTAAATACGACACTTCCTTGCTAGGAAATAGCGTTTGCGCATGTCCACGTATCGTAGCATTAGTGCTCTAATGCTTCTCAAAACGCGACAGCGTTTCTCATTTCTATGTTTCATGATAGTATATAATATTCATTGCGTAGTGTTATGTATACCTCGCATACACTTCAATTGAATGTACATGCGACACTTCCTTGCTAGGAAATAGTGTTTGCAGATGTCTACGCATCGAAGCAATAGAATTCTAATGCTTCTTAAATCGTCATATCGCATCTCATTTCTATGTTTCATGATAAGATATAATATTCATTGTGCAGTGTTTTGTGTATCTCGTCTATACTTCAAATGAACGTAAATGCGACACTTACTTGCTAGGAAATAGCGTTTGCAGATATCTACGTATCGTGGCATTAGAGTTCTAATGCTTCTTAAATCGCCATATTACATCCCATTTCTATGTTTCTTGATAAGATATAATATTCATTGTGCAGTGTCATGTATACCTCGCAAACAATTCAATAGAATGTAAATGCGGCACTTCCTTGCTAGGAAATAGCGCTTGCAGATGTCTGCGTATCGTAGCATTACGGTTCTAACGCTTATAAAAACGGGATATCGCATCTCATTTCTATGTTTCATGATAAGATATAATATTCATTGCGAAGCATCATGTATACCTCGTCTACACTTCAAACGAATGTAAATGTGACTTTTCCTTGCTAGGAAATAACGATGGCAGATGTCTACGTATCGAAGCAATAGTGTCCTAATGCTTCTTAGAAAGCGATATCGCATCTCATTTCTATGTCCCATGATGAGATATAATATTCATTGCGAATTGTTATGTACTCCTCGTCTACACTTCAAACGAATGTAAATGCGACTCTTCCTTGCTAGGAAATAACGATGGCAGATGTCTACGTATCGAAGCAGCAGAGTTCTAATGCTTCTTAAAACGCGATATCGCATCTCATTTCTATGCTTCATGATAAGATATAATATTCATTGCGAAGTGTTACGTACTCCTCGTATTTACACCAAATGAATGTAACTGCGAGATTTTCTTGCTAGGAAGTAGCGTTTCCAGATGTCTACGTATCGAAGCAACAGAGTTGAAAAGCATTCTAAAACGGGTTATCGCATCTCATTTCTATGTTTCATGATAAGGTACAATATTCATTGCGAAGTGTTATGTATACCTCGCATACACTTCAAGTGTATATAAATGCGACACTTCCTTGCTAGAAAATAGCGTATGCAAATATCTACGTATCGTAGCAAAAGAGTTCTAATACTTCTTAAAAAGGCGATATCGCATCTCATTTCTATGTTTCATGATAAGATTTGATATTCATTGTGGAGTGATATATACACATCGTATTCAATTCAAAAGAATGTAAATGCGACACTTCCTTGCTAGGAAATAGCGTTTCCAGATATCTACGTATCGAGGCAATATAGTACTAATGCTTCTTAAAACGCAATATCGCATCACATATCTATGTTTCATGATAAGATGAAATATTCAGTGCGATGTGTCACGTATACCTCGCAAACATTTCCAATGAATGTAAATGCGACACTTCCTTGCTAGGAAATAGCGTTTGCAGATGTGTATGTATCGATGAAATATAGTTCTAATGCTTCTTCAAACGAGATATCGCATCTCATTTCTATGTTTCATGATGAGATATAATATTCATTGCGAAGTGTTATGTATACCTCGCATACACTTCAAGTGTATGTAAATGCGACACTTCCTTGCTAGGAAATAGCGTTTCCAGATATCTACGTATCGAGGCAATAGAGTTCTAATATTTCTTAAAACGAGATATCGCATCTCTTTTCTATGTTTCATGATAAGATATAATATTCATTGCGAAGTGTTATGTATACCTCGCATACACTTTAAATTAATGTAAATGCGATACTTGCTTGCTAGAAAATAGCGCTTACAGATGTCTACGTATCGAAGCAATAGAGTTCTAATATTTCTTAAAACGAGATATCGCATCTCATTTCTATGTATCATGATAAGATATAATATTCATTGCGAAGTGTTATGTATTCCTCGCATACACTTCAAAAGAATGTAAACCCGACACTTCCTTGCTAGGAAATAGCGATGTCAGATTTTTACGTAACGAAGCAATAGAGTTCTAATGCTTCTTATTAAGAGTTGACGCATTGTAGTTCTGTGTTTTTTGATAAGATATAATATCCATCGCGAAGCGTCATGTATACCTCTTATTCTCTTCGAAGGAATGTAAATGCGACACTTCCTTCCTAGTAAATGGGGTTTCCAAATGTCTACGTATCGTAGAAATAGAGTTCTAGTGCTTCTCAAGACGGATATCGCAACTCATTTCTATGTGTCAGGATAAGATATAATATTCATTGCGAAGTGTTATGTATACCTCGTCTACAATACCAATGAATGTAAATGCGGCACTTCCTTCTTAGGAAATAGCGTTTCCAGATGTCCACGTAAAGAAGCATTAGAGTTCTAATGCTTCTTAGACGCGATATTGCATCTCATTTCTATGTTTCATGCTATGATATAATATTTGGTGATAAGTGATGTGTATACCTCGTCTACACTACAAATGAATGAAAACGCCACACTTCCTTGCTAGGAAAATGCGTTTCAAGATATCTACGTATCGAAGCAATAGAGTTCTAATGCTTCTTTAAACGCGATATCGCATCTCATTTCTACGTATCATGATAAGATGCAATATTCTTTGCGAGGAGCTATGTGGACCTCGTATACACTTCAAAAAAAATGTGAAGGCCACACATCCTTGCTAGGAAATAGTGTTCTCTGATGTCTACGTACCCAAGCAATAGGGTTCCACTGCTTCTTAAAACGCGATATCGCATCTCATTTCTGGGTTTCAAGATAAGCTATAATATTTATTGGGAAGTGTTATGTATACCTCGATTACACATCTAAACATTGCAAACGCCACGCTTCCTTGCTAGGAAATAGCGTTTCCTGATGTCTACGTATCGAAGCAATGTAGTTCTAATGCTTCCTAGAACGCGATATCGCATCTCATGTATGTTTCATAATAACATATAATATTCATTGCGATGTGTTATGTATACCTCGTCTACACTTCAAAAGAATGGAAATGCCACACTTCTTGGCTAGGAAATTGAGTTTCTAGATGTCTACGCATCGAAGCAATAGATTTCTAACTCTTTATAAAACGCGATATCGCATATCAATTTTATTCACATGATAAGATGTAATTTCAATGCAACGCGTTATGTATATCTCCTCTACACATCAAATGAATGTAAATGGATCACTTCCTTGCTACGGAATATCGTTTCTATATCTGAAGTTTTAGAAGCAATAGAGTTCTAATGCTTCGTAAAACGCGGCTGCGCATCTTACTTCTATATTTCATGATAAGATGTAATATTCATAGCATCGCGTTATGTTTATCTGCTTCTGCATACGAATTGAGTGTGAACCCTATACTTTCTTGCCCTGGGATAGCGTTTCTAGATGTCCAGGTGCCGAAGCATTTAATTTGTCATGCTTCATGCACATCAAATATTGCATTTCATATAAACAGTTCAAAGTAAGTTAGAAGGTTGTAAAGCTCTATTCATCGCATTATGCTTATCTGCTTTTGTGCTTTATAATGCTCTGGGATGTGAGAAGGTCCTCAACCATCCTTAACCCCCTAAAGAGAAGTCAAAAGTCCAGCGGCCCTGCAGGTGGGCCGTGGGAGCGCGGCGCGCGAGGCGCTACGCAATTTAAATGATCAGGAGGATCCCCTCAGGGACACCGAAGTGGGCGAGAATAGGAAATCGCCGAAATCCACTGACCGATGGACTCAAACAATACCGAAGCCTACAGACCACTCCACCAAGGAGCCCAGAGGAGGATGCAAGAGACCCGAGGACCACCAGCGAATTCAAGGAACCTGAAGAAGAGAACGTGAGAGCTTATTCGCTTAAGCGTCCCATTTCTTGTGTCGCATATTGTATATTGTATCTTATATCGTGAAGCGAGTTATGATACCTGGTAATTTGCGGCGTGTTGCGTAGTTTTCCGTAGCCCTTGTTAGTTAAACCCACGTCGAGACCATAAATAAACATGCCGTGACTTCAGTGTCTCGCGACCTGAGTGTGTGTACTTGGCTAGGCGTAGTCGAGAGGAGGAGCATTTCGAAGTTTCAAGGGTTGTTCCGCCCCAGGGTTCCCGGGGTCGTGTAGTCTATCCCTTTGCTACTTTCTGAGCAGCTGGCGCCCAAGAAAAGTTGTACGTGAGAGGATACCTTGGAACGATAGATCGCTTTAGATTAAAGTACGTTTTACACCTTAAAGCATTTAGATAATTAACCCCTTGGAGCTTCCCTGACTTACTATATATAGGTTTCCGTCACAACTAATAGGAACCATCACTTTACATAGATATATAGAACACACATAGTTTTAAACGTAGAACTGAGAATTTGAGAACTTACTTTGAAACGTTAGTAGTGAGAAATTCCATCGGATTTCACAGAAATTCAGAACTTACTTGCTATGAAACATAGGCAGATAAGGGCCATCGCGTTGCTTAGAACTTTAGAACTTGCTTACTTCAACAAAGATTTCTATTGGCTTCGTCCGTTCTTTTAGAAGAGTTTTTGATAAACCACATAATTTTCACGTTTCTGATATCTTTGAAAGTTCGCGAGATGTAATCGTTTAAGTTTTAAAATGATTACTTAGTGTGGATTATTATTTAGTAACTCGCTCATAAACGAGTCTGCATAGGATTTAATCCATAAGTTTTTAAGCTTGGAATTTATGCAGTTATTTGTTATTCACTTATTGCTCAAACGACAAAGATTGTGACCACTTCAAAATGGTTGACTTTCATCAATTTTCTTAAAAATTGAAATACTACCCAACTGCTTGCATTAAAGTCTGTAATTAACGCTTTCGAAACATTTTACCTCTTATAGATGAATTCTGGAATTGAAATTGAATGTTTGACTTTTCTAGCTCCTGTTTAGACATCTTTCTATTGGAATGTTCAAGTATTTTTCATATTCGTAATTATTAAAAATGTTTTACTTGATTCTTTTATTTAATATTTAGAATTTTCTGAGAAATATTTTTTATCGTAATGAACTATATAATTGCAATTATAATTCTTTATGAAGTAATAATAACAGAAAGGTATGTATCCATTCTTGTAGTTTTGTAAAGAGTATTTAATCTTACTATCTAAAATGAAACATTGAGATCTGCTTACAATCTAATGGAATTTAATTACCTTTTGATTCAAATTCACAATGATAATCTTCCATAGTTCAACAATTTTGTGAGCTGTCCTCAGGAATCCGCAGCTCAGTACTTATAAAATGAACGACACAAAGAACAGACTAACCAAACGTATTCGAACCGATTTTTCAATACTAATCTTATCATGTTTAACTTATGCTGCAAACTATTGAAATGCCCTTCGAAAAGTGTTTATTCACAGTGAAGTAAACGGTAAGTATTACGCCTTCCACCACTGTTTACAATACGTATGTTTCATTTACTGTCAAAACCGTGAGTATTATCGCCTCTCTTTACTTTTTGTAACCTTCAATGCCTTTATGTTACAGATCGTTAAACTTGCTTTAAAATGCTCTATTGTATTACGGAAGAATAGACATACCAATTCATTTTAAAAAATGAAGGTAACCTTCATATGTCCAATATAACTCCACTTACAAAAAAACTATTTTCATCATCGGATGGCCCCTTTGTACTATGCAATTTTATATTAACAAAAACTTCTATGAAACTTATAGTTTCGTGGATATCTGAGGTGCTAATTATTACTGCCCCACCCTGTATATTGTTATGGATGTGTCCAACAAGGCAACGATGAACAGAGTTAAATTTAATATTATGATGTTTATTATTTTACTTATAGTATATTTGTTTTTCTGGAATTTTGCCAAAAAACAATGTTCACGATGTCGACAGATATTTGACTTAGAATTACAAGAGCCAACAATTTCGAAAGTAGAATATTACTTTACTTCGCTAACCGAATCATTGCAAACGTTAAGTAAAGTGCGTGCCTTTCAAAACAGTCAGATGCAAATTACGATACAACGTTTCCAAGAAATGGTACGTGCCACTGTTTTTTAATTTCCGTTTATTTAATCAAAGGAAATTTAATTGAAATATCCGCAAAATTTGAGGACAAAAGGTTATTGTAATTTTACGCAACATATATGATGGTGATAAAGGATAAGTATACGGAACTGAAAATGGAAAGTAGCGAGCAGAAAAAGAAACTGATGGAGCTACAAAGTAGATTGATACATCCGTCAAATGATGATTCTAGGTTAATAAAATCTGTTAATTAAAGAACTATTGCAAAATCAAGTATAATCAATATTACTTCTGCTCAAAGGCTATAATAGAATTGGACCGAAATGGGTACAAAACAGGCAATTATATCTATACGTTCTATTCTATGCAAAGGCAAATATTTCAAAGAGAAAAGATGTGTTACTTACAAATTACTTATGTTCCTAGATTTCTCACTAATTTAGGCTTCTTGTCTTGCAGAACTTATCATTCATGTAACATGTAAAGGGGTCGAAGTATAGTAAAAGATTTTTATATTTCATAGCCTCACGTCGATTGGATCACGTAAAATATCGGACATTAATTGCATCTACATCTTCAGACCTTAAATATATAATTGCAACAACATATTTCATAGCGTTTTAATAACATTTTTCTAATTGTTTATATCTATGTCTAATAAATATATATTAATCGAATAAGTTGCTTTACCTAAGAATAAAAGTATCTGAGGCTTACAAATCGGAGCATTACATAACAAACGTGCATCACATATATAATATTACATGTAACAAAAGATGAAGACCAAAAAGATCGTACATAAGTTGAATCCACAATGCGGTCATAGAGATACAGAAACGGCAAAAATTCCAAACAATAATTTAAAAAATTCAAAAAGGGGGGAGTGAAAATCCATCTCCTTGACGATGATAAGGAACAAGTCTGCCTCGTGCACTACAATATCCCAAACAGCCAGCGATTGGCACGCCAATGACAACGGATGGAACGAATTCCGTGACAGAACTGTGCTAACAAAGTGCTCCTACTCAGCTTTCGAAATGGCATACTGTTAGTACTGGTGCGGCATTCGTATCACGGCACTATTAAAGCACCGAGATATAGCACACGGGCTACACGGCCGTGACAATGACACTATCAGCTCACCATAGCTACACGCGTGGTTGTGGCGTAGGCTGACATTTACTAATGGGGAAGCTGTTTCCATAAAAATTATAAGCAAATATGAAAAGTGACTAAACTGTGCAATTTATTTATTTTGATTCCAATATAGATACACCGGCACGAAACAAAGATATAAGAACTCGATTTTATTATTTTCTATAAACTAGCTCGATAGGGCGATTTTTCCCATAAAGTCGATAATTACTTTGTCATAAAAATATATACACTTATTTTATATATATTTTCTTCAATTTATTGTTACAAATTCATGCAATTAAGGGTTACATTAAATACGATGACAGCATGTTATTTCAAAAATTACACAAGGCGAAGTTAGGGACGCAACAGCATGAATTTTTATTTTATAAGTAATATTTTTTTTTATAAATAATATTTTTAGTCTATGATGGATTGAAAGAAATATACACGACTCGCTCAATAACTATAAATATAGGAAAACGACCATCAAAATGTCTATCAATACTCATATGCTGAACATCTACTGACATCTAACGGTTCTAATTTGTATGAAAGCACAGGTTCCCCATTGCCAAATGTGATCCTGCGTCATTGCTGAGGAGATTCATGAACGGAGCGATGATACGCGTGTCACCATGGTGCTGGTGCTGCGCGATTCGCTTGTCTAGAACGTGCTGGTAACACGTTCTGGCATTTTAGTCGACGAATCCGGTCACAGACGACTACGAATCAGATGACACTCCTCGGAAGTGGCAATATAGTGCCGGCACGGTGTCGATACCATCTTGCCGTTTGTTATCTGGGATGCTTTTTAGTGCATTATTCGGAATTGAATTTGAACACATAGCTACTTAATCGCAAATTTGTATGTACTGTGACGTGGTGAAGTCACAAGGCTCGCTCACCCCCCCCCCCCCTGCTTCGGTTAGTCTAGCTCGCAGATCACCACCCATGCGACAAGCGCGACACGGACCATCGCGATAGCTGTATTTGCGAAGAGCGTGAAATACACGATGGTAGAACCTCCCCCCCCCCCTTTCGTTTCTCTCTCGCCGTTCTACGGATTAGACTGGCGAGCTGATGGAAGAAGCGACCCATAAGACGCCTCTTCGGGGGAGAATAAGACCGCAGGTTCGCGGAAGGGCTGTGCGCCGAGGTAGCGTGACGGGCTCGACGGTGGAGGTGTCGGGAAGTGAGCAAGAAGAGACCCTGAAGCCCGAAGGATAGGATCCAGAGCTCTGCAACGGTAAGACCGCTGCCATAGTCCATGGAGACAAACAGGATGGTTCTCGGGTGTGAGAAGGACCACTACCCCTCCCCATTAGAACTCTATTGTTTCGATACGTAGACATCTGGAAACGCTAATTCCTAGCAAGAAAGTGTCGCATTTACATTCTTTTGAAGTACATACGAGCTATACATGACACATCGCAATGAATATTATATCTTATCGTGAAACATAGAAACGAGATGCGACATCTCGTTTTAAGATGCATTAGATCTCTATTGCTACGATACGTAGACATCTGCAAACGCTATTTCCTAGCATGGAAGTGTCGCACTTACATTCTTTTGAAGTGAATACGAGGTGACACTTCGCAATGAATATTATATCTTATCATGAAACATAGAAGTGAGATGCGATATCGCGTTTTAAGAAGCATTAGAACTCTATTGCTACGATATGTAGGCATCTGCAAACGCTATTTCCTAGAAAGGAATAGTCGCATTTACATTCTTTTGAAGTGAGTACGAGGTATACATGACACTTCGCAATGAATATTATACCTTATCACGAAACATAGAAATGAAATGCGACATCTCGTTTTAAGAAGCATTAGGACTCTATTGCTACGATAAGTAGACATGTGCAAACGCTATTTCCTAGCATGGAAGTGTCGCACTTACATTATTTTGAGGCGAATTCGTGGTATGCATGACACTTCGCAATGAATATTATATCTTATCACGAAACATAGAAATGAGAAGCGATATCGCGTTTTAAGAAGCATTAGAACTCTTTTGCTACGATACGTAGACATCTGCAAACGCTATTTCCCAGCAAGCAATAGTCGCATTTACTTTCTTTTGAATTGAATACGAGGTGTACATGACACTTCGCAATGAATATTATATCTTATCACGAAACATAGAAATGAGATGCGATATCGGGATTTAAGTAGCATTAAAACCCTTTTGCTACGATACGTAGCCATCTGAATACGCTATTTCCTAGCAAGGAAGTGTCGCATTTACATTCGCTTGGCGAGAAGACGAGGTATACATGACACTTCGCAATGAATATTATATCTTATCACGAAACATAGAACTGAGATGCGATATCGCGTTTTGAGAAGCATTAGAACTCTTTTGCTACGATACGTAGACATCTGCAAACGGTATTTCCTAGCAAGGAAGTGTCGCATTTACATTCTTTTGTAGTGAATACGAGGTGTACATGACACTTCGCAATGAATATTATATCTAATCATGAAACATAGAAGGGAGATGCGGTATAGCGTTTTAAGAAGCATTAGAACTCTATTGCCTCGACGCGTAGACATCTGCAGACGCCATTTCCTAGCATGGAAGTGTCGCATTTACATTCTTTTGTAGTGAATACGAGGTGTACATGACACTCCGCAATGAATATTATATCTTATCACGAAACATAGAATTGAGATGCGATATCGCGTTTTGAGAAGCATTAGAACTCTATTGCGACGATACGTAGACATCTGCAAATGGTATTTCCTAGCAAGGGAGATTCGCATTTACATACTTTTGAAGTGAATGCGAGGTATACATGACACTTCGCAATGAATATTATACCTTATCACGAAATATATAGATGAGATGCGATATCGCGATTTTTGTAGCATTAGAACTTTATTGCTACGATTCGTAGGCATCTGCAAATGGTATTTCCTAGCAAGGGAGATTCGCATTTACATACTTTTGAAGTGAATGCGAGGTATACATGAGACTTCGCAATGAATATTATACCTTATCACGAAATATATAGATGAGATGCGATATCGCGATTTAAGTAGCATTAGAACTTTATTGCTACGATACGTAGGCATCTGCAAACGCTATTTCCTAGCAAGCAATATTCGCATTTACATTCTTTTGAAGTGAATACGAGGTGTACATGACACTTCGCAATGAGTATTATATCTTATCACGAAACATAGAAATGTGATGCGATATCGCGATTTAAGTAGCATTAGAACTCTATTGCCACGCTACATAGACATTTGCAAACGCTATTTCCTAGCAAGCAATAGTCGCATTTACTTTCTTTTGAATTGAATTCGAGGTGTACATGACACTTCGCAATGAATATTATATCTTATCACGAAACATAGAAATGAGATGCGATATTGCGATTTAAGTAGCATTAGAACTCTATTGCTACGATACATAGACATCTGAATAAGCTATTTCCTAGGAAGGAAGTGTTGCATTTACATTCGTTTGGAGAGAATACGAGGTATACATGACGCTTCGCAATGAATATTATATCTTATCATGAAACATAGAAGAGGGATGCGATATCGCGATTTAAGTAGCATTAGAACTCTATTGCTACGCTACGTAGACATCTGCAAACGCTATTTCCCAGCAAGCAATAGTCGCATTTACTTTCTTTTGAATTGAATACGAGGTGTACATGACACTTCGCAATGAATATTATATCTTATCACGAAACATAGAAATGAGATGCGATATCGGGATTTAAGTAGCATTAAAACCCTTTTGCTACGATACGTAGCCATCTGAATACGCTATTTCCTAGCAAGGAAGTGTCGCATTTACATTCGCTTGGAGAGAAGACGAGGTATACATGACACTTCGCAATGAATATTATATCCTATCACGAAACATAGAATTGAGATGCGATATCGCGTTTTGAGAAGCATTAGAACTCTTTTGCTACGATACGTAGACATCTGCAGACGCTATTTCCTAGCAAGGAAGTGTCGCATTTACATTCGCTTGGAGAGAAGACGAGGTATACATGACACTTCGCAATGAATATTATATCTTATCACGAAACATAGAATTGAGATGCGATATCGCGTTTTGAGAAGCATTAGAACTCTATTGCGACGATACGTAGACATCTGCAAACGGTATTTCCTAGCAAGGAAGATTCGCATTTACATACTTTTGAAGTGAATGCGAGGTATACATGACACTTCGCAATGAATATTATACCTTATTACGAAATATATAGATGAGATGCGATATCGCGATTTAAGTAGCATTAGAACTTTATTGCTACGGTACGTAGACATTTGCAAACGCTATTTCCTAGCAAGCAATAGTCGCATTTACATTCTTTTGAAGTGAATACGAGGTATACATGACACTTCGCAATGAATATTATATCTTATCACGAAACATATAGATGAGATGCGATATCGCGATTTAAGTAGCATTAGAACATTATTGCTACGATACGCAGACATCTGCAAACGCTATGCCCTAGCAAGGAATAGTCGCATTTACATTCGTTTGATGTGAATACGAGGTATACATGACACTTCGCAATGAATATTATATCTTATAATGAAACATATAAATGAGATGCGATTTCGAGATTTAAGTAGCATTGGAACTCTATTGCTACGATACGTAGACATCTGAATACGCTATTTCCTAGCAAGGAAGTGTCGCATTTACATTCGTTTGGTGAGAAGACGATGTATCAGTGACACTTCGCAATGAATAATAGATCTTATCATAAAGCATAGAAATGAGATGCGATATCCCTTTCTAAGAAGCATTAGAACTCCATTGCTACGATACGTAGAACTCTGCAAACGCTATTTCCTAGCAAGCAATAGTCGCCTTTACATTCTTTTGAAGTGAATACGAGGTATACATGACACTTCGCAATGAATATTATATCTTATCACGAAACATATAGATGAGATGCGATATCGCGATTTAAGTAGCATTAGAACTTTATTGCTACGATACGTAGACATCTGCAAACGCTATTTCCTAGCAAGCAATAGTCGCATTTACATTCTTTTGAAGTGAATACGAGGTGTACATGACACTTCGCAAATGAATATTATATCTTATCACGAAACATAGAAATGAGATGCGATATCGCGATTTAAGTAGCATTAGAACTCTATTGCTACGATACGTAGGCATCTGCAAACGCTATGCCCTAGCAAGGAATAGTCGCATTTACATTCGTTTGATGTGAATACGAGGTATACCTGACACTTCGCAATGAATATTATATCTTATAATGAAACATAGAAGAGAGATGCGATATCCCATTGTAAGAAGCATTACAAATCTATGGCCACGATGCGGAGACATCTGCAAACGATATTTCCTAGCAAGCAATAGTCGCATTTACTTTCTTTTGAATTGAATACGAGGTGTACATGACACTTCGCAATGAATATTATATCTTATCACGAAACATAGAAATGAGATGCGATATCGCGATTTAAGTAGCATTAGAACTCTATTGCTACGATACATAGACATTTGCAAACTCCATTTCCTAGCAAGCAATAGTCGCATTTACTTTCTTTTGAATTGAATGCGAGGTGTACATGACACTTCGCAATGAATATTGTATCTTATCACGAAACATAGAAATGAGATGCGATATTGCGATTTAAGTAGCATTAGAACTCTATTGCTACGATACATAGACATCTGAATAAGCTACTCCCTAGCAAGGAAGTGTTGCATTTACATTCGTTTGGAAAGAATACGAGGTATACATGAGAATTCGCAATGAATATTATATCTTATCACGAAACATAGAAATGAGATGCGATATCGCGATTTATGTAGCATTAGAACTCTATTGCTACGATATATAGACATCTGAATAAACTATGACCTAGCAAGGTGGTGTTGCATTTACATTCGTTTGGAAAGAATACGAGGTATACATGACACTTCGCATTGAATATTATATCTTATCATGAAACCTAGAAGGGATATGCGATATCGCGTTTTAAGAAGCATTAGAACCCTATTGCCTCGATGCGGAGATATCTGCAAACGCTATTTCCTAGCATGGAAGTGTCGCATTTACAATCTCTTGAAGTGAATACGAGGTATACATGACACTTTGCAATGAATATTATATCTTATCACGAAACATAGAAATGTGATGCGACATCTCGTTTTGAGAAGCATTAGAACTGTAATGCTACGATACGCAGACGTCGGCAAGCGCTATTTCCTAGCAAGATAGTGCCGCATTTACATTCATTTGAATTGTACGCGAGGTATACATGACACACCGCAATGAATATTTTATCCTATCATGAAACATAGAAATGCGATGCGATATGGCGATATAAGAAGCGCTAGAATTCTGTTGCTTCGATACGTAGACATCTGCAAACGCTACTTCCTAGCAAGGAAGTGTCGCGTTTACATTCTTTTGATGTGAATACGAGGTATACATAACACTCCGCCATGAATATTATATCTAATCATGAAACATAGAAATGAGATGCAATATGGCGATTTAAGAAGCATTAGAACTCTATTGCTTCGATACGTAGACATCTGCAAACGGTATTTCCTGGCAAGGAAGTGTCGCGTTTACATTCATTTGAAGTATAGACGAGATATACATAACACTGCACAATGATTACTATATCTTATCATGAAACATAGAATTGAGATGCGATATGGCGATTTAAGAAGCATTAGAAATCTATTGGTTCGATACGTAGACATCTGCAAACGCTACTTCCTAGCAAGGAAGTGTAGCGTTTACATTCTTTTGAAGTGAATACGCGTTACACATAACACTCCACAATGAATATTATATCTTATCATGAAACATAGAAATGAGATGCAATATGGCGAATTAGGAAGCATTAGAACTCTATTGCTTCGATACGTAGGCATCTGCAAACGCTATTTCCAAGCAAGGAAGTGTCGCATTTACATTCTTTCGAAAGGATTACGAGGTATACATGACACTTCGCAATGAATATTATATCTTATCATGAAACATAGAAATGAGATGTAATATGGCTATTTAAGAAGCATTAGAACACTATTGCTTCGATACGTAGACATCTGCAAACGCTACTTCCAAGCAGGGAAGTGTCGCACTTACATTCTTTTGAAGTGAATACGAGGTATACATAACACTCCACAATGAATATTATATCTTATCATGAAACATAGAAATGAGATGGAATATGGCGATTTAGGAAGCATTAGAAATCTATTGCTTCGATACGTAGACATCTGCAAACGCTATTTCCCAGCAAGGAAGTGTCGCATTTACATTCATTTGAAGTATAGACGAGATACACATAACACTCCACAATGAATATTATATTTTATCATGAAACATAGAATTGAGATGCGATATGGCGATTTAAGAAGCATTAGAAATCTATTGGTTCGATACGTAGACATCTGCAAACGCTACTTCCTAGCAAGGAAGTGTAGCGTTTACATTCTTTTGAAGTGAATACGCGTTACACATAAGACTCCACAATGAATATTATATCTTATCATGAAACATAGAAATGAGATGCAATATGGCGATTTAGGAAGCATTAGAACTCTATTGCTTCGATACGTAGGCATCTGCAAACGCTATTTCCAAGCAAGGAAGTGTCGCATTTACATTCTTTTGAAAGGATTACGAGGTATACATGACACTTCGCAATGAATATTATATCTTACCATGAAACATAGAAATGAGATGCGATATCGCGATTTAAGTAGCATTAGAACCCTTTTGCTACGTTACGTAGACATCTGAATAAGCTATTACCTAGCAAAGAAGTGTTGCATTTACATTCGTTTGGAGAGAATACGAGGTATGCATGACACTTCGCAATAAATATTATATCTTATCATGAAACATATAAATGGGATGCGATATCGCGATCTAAGAAGCATTAAAACTCTATTGCTACGATACGTAGGCATCTGCAAACGCCATTTCCTAGCAAGGAATAGTCGCATTTACATTCTTTTGAAGTGAATACGAGGTATACATGACACTTCGCAGTGAATATTATATCTTATCATGAAACCTAGAAGGGGTATGCGATATCGCGTTTTAAGAAGCATTAGAACCCTATCGCCTCGATGCGGAGAAATCTGCAAACGCTATTTCCTTGCATGGAAGTGTCGCATTTACATTCTTTTGAAGTGAATACGAGGTATACATGACACTTTGTTATGAATATTATATCTTATCACGAAACATAGAAGAGGGATAGAAGCATTAGAACTCTATGGCCTCGATGCGGAGACATCTGCAAACGCTATTTCCTAGCAAGCAATAGTCGCATTTACTTTCCTTTGAATTGAATACGAGGTGTACATGACACTTCGCAATGAATATTATATCTTATCACGAATCATAGAAATGGGATGCGATATCGCGATTTAAGTAGCATTAGAACCCTTTTGCTACGATACGTAGACATCTGAATGAGCTATTACCTAGCAAGGAAGTGTTGCATTTACATTCGTTTGGGGAGAATACGAGGTATACATGACACTTCGCAATGAATATTATATCTTAGCATGAAACCTAGAAGGGATATGCGATATCGCGTTTTAAGAAGCATTAGAACCCTATTGCCTCGATGCGCAGATATCTGCAAACGCCATTTCCTAACAAGGGATAGTCGCATTTACATTCTTCTGAAGTTAATACGAGGTATACATGACACTTCGCAATAAATATTATATCTTATCATGAAACATATAAATGGGATGCGATATCGCGATCTAAGAAGCATTAAAACTCTATTGCTGCGATACGTAGGCATCTGCAAACGCCATTTCCTAGCAAGGAATAGTCGCATTTACATTCTTTTGAAGTGAATACGAGGTATACATGACACTTCGCAATAAATATTATATCTTATCATGAAACATAGGAGAGAGATGCGATATCCCATTGTAAGAAGCATTAGAAATCTATGGCCTCGATGCGGAGATATCTGCAAACGATATTTCCTAGCAAGCAATAGTCGCATTTACTTTCTTTTGAATTGAATACGAGGTGTACATGACACTTCGCAATGAATATTATATCTTATCACGAAACATAGAAATGAGATGCGATATCGCGATTTAAGTAGCATTAGAACTCTATTGCTACGATACATAGACATTTGCAAACTCCATTTCCTAGCAAGCAATAGTCGCATTTACTTTCTTTTGAATTGAATACGAGGTGTACATGACACTTCGCAATGAATATTATATCTTATCACGAAACATAGAAATGAGATGCGATATCGCGATTTATGTAGCATTAGAACTCTATTGCTACGATATATAGACATCTGAATAAACTATGACCTAGCAAGGTGGTGTTGCATTTACATTCGTTTGGAAAGAATACGAGGTATACATGACACTTCGCATTGAATATTATATCTTATCATGAAACCTAGAAGGGATATGCGATATCGCGTTTTAAGAAGCATTAGAACCCTATTGCCTCGATGCGGAGATATCTGCAAACGCTATTTCCTTGCATGGAAGTGTCGCATTTACATTCTTATGAAGTGAATACGTGGTATACATGACACGTCGCAATGAATACTATATCTTATCATGAAACAAAGAAGAGAGATGCGATATCGCGTTGTAAGAAGCATTAGAACTCTATGGCCTCGATGCGGAGACATCTGCAAACGCTATTTCCTAGCATGGAAGTGTCGCATTTACAATCTCTTGAAGTGAATACGAGGTATACATGACACTTTGCAATGAATATTATATCTTATCACGAAACATAGAAATGAGATGCGATATCGCGATTTAAGTAGCATTAGAACCGTACTGCTACGATACGTTGACATCTGAATAAGCTATTACCTAGCAAGGAAGTGTTGCATTTACATTCGTTTGGAGAGAATACGAGGTATACATGGCACTTCGCAATGAATATTATATCTTATCATGAAACCTAGAAGGGATATGCGATATCGCGTTTTAAGAAGCATTAGAACCCTATTGCCTCGATGCGGAGATATCTGCAAACGCTATTTCCTTGCATGGAAGTGTCGCATTTACATTCTTATGAAGTGAATACGAGGTATACATGACACTTCGCAATGAATACTATATCTTATCATGAAACATAGAAATGAGATGCGATATGGCGATTTAAGAAGCATTAGAAGTCTATTGGTTCGATACGTAGACATCTGGAAACGCTACTTCCTAGCAAGGAAGTGTAGCGTTTACATTCTTTTGAAGTGAATACGCGTTACACATAACACTCCACAATGAATATTATATCTTATCATGAAACATAGAAATGAGATGCAATATGGCGAATTAGGAAGCATTAGAACTTTATTGCTTCGATACGTAGGCATCTGCAAACGCTATTTCCAAGCAAGGAAGTGTCGCATTTACATTCTTTCGAAAGGATTACGAGGTATACATGACACTTCGCAATGAATATTATATCTTATCATGAAACATAGAAATGAGATGTAATATGGCTATTTAAGAAGCATTAGAACACTATTGCTTCGATACGTAGACATCTGCAAACGCTACTTCCAAGCAGGGAAGTGTCGCACTTACATTCTTTTGAAGTGAATACGAGGTATACATAACACTCCACAATGAATATTATATCTTATCATGAAACATAGAAATGAGATGGAATATGGCGATTTAGGAAGCATTAGAAATCTATTGCTTCGATACGTAGACATCTGCAAACGCTATTTCCCAGCAAGGAAGTGTCGCATTTACATTCATTTGAAGTATAGACGAGATACACATAACACTCCACAATGAATATTATATTTTATCATGAAACATAGAATTGAGATGCGATATGGCGATTTAAGAAGCATTAGAAATCTATTGGTTCGATACGTAGACATCTGCAAACGCTACTTCCTAGCAAGGAAGTGTAGCGTTTACATTCTTTTGAAGTGAATACGCGTTACACATAAGACTCCACAATGAATATTATATCTTATCATGAAACATAGAAATGAGATGCAATATGGCGATTTAGGAAGCATTAGAACTCTATTGCTTCGATACGTAGGCATCTGCAAACGCTATTTCCAAGCAAGGAAGTGTCGCATTTACATTCTTTTGAAAGGATTACGAGGTATACATGACACTTCGCAATGAATATTATATCTTACCATGAAACATAGAAATGAGATGCGATATCGCGATTTAAGTAGCATTAGAACCCTTTTGCTACGTTACGTAGACATCTGAATAAGCTATTACCTAGCAAAGAAGTGTTGCATTTACATTCGTTTGGAGAGAATACGAGGTATGCATGACACTTCGCAATAAATATTATATCTTATCATGAAACATATAAATGGGATGCGATATCGCGATCTAAGAAGCATTAAAACTCTATTGCTACGATACGTAGGCATCTGCAAACGCCATTTCCTAGCAAGGAATAGTCGCATTTACATTCTTTTGAAGTGAATACGAGGTATACATGACACTTCGCAGTGAATATTATATCTTATCATGAAACCTAGAAGGGGTATGCGATATCGCGTTTTAAGAAGCATTAGAACCCTATCGCCTCGATGCGGAGATATCTGCAAACGCTATTTCCTTGCATGGAAGTGTCGCATTTACATTCTTTTGAAGTGAATACGAGGTATACATGACACTTTGTTATGAATATTATATCTTATCACGAAACATAGAAGAGGGATAGAAGCATTAGAACTCTATGGCCTCGATGCGGAGACATCTGCAAACGCTATTTCCTAGCAAGCAATAGTCGCATTTACTTTCCTTTGAATTGAATACGAGGTGTACATGACACTTCGCAATGAATATTATATCTTATCACGAATCATAGAAATGGGATGCGATATCGCGATTTAAGTAGCATTAGAACCCTTTTGCTACGATACGTAGACATCTGAATGAGCTATTACCTAGCAAGGAAGTGTTGCATTTACATTCGTTTGGGGAGAATACGAGGTATACATGACACTTCGCAATGAATATTATATCTTAGCATGAAACCTAGAAGGGATATGCGATATCGCGTTTTAAGAAGCATTAGAACCCTATTGCCTCGATGCGCAGATATCTGCAAACGCCATTTCCTAACAAGGGATAGTCGCATTTACATTCTTCTGAAGTTAATACGAGGTATACATGACACTTCGCAATAAATATTATATCTTATCATGAAACATATAAATGGGATGCGATATCGCGATCTAAGAAGCATTAAAACTCTATTGCTGCGATACGTAGGCATCTGCAAACGCCATTTCCTAGCAAGGAATAGTCGCATTTACATTCTTTTGAAGTGAATACGAGGTATACATGACACTTCGCAATAAATATTATATCTTATCATGAAACATAGGAGAGAGATGCGATATCCCATTGTAAGAAGCATTAGAAATCTATGGCCTCGATGCGGAGATATCTGCAAACGATATTTCCTAGCAAGCAATAGTCGCATTTACTTTCTTTTGAATTGAATACGAGGTGTACATGACACTTCGCAATGAATATTATATCTTATCACGAAACATAGAAATGAGATGCGATATCGCGATTTAAGTAGCATTAGAACTCTATTGCTACGATACATAGACATTTGCAAACTCCATTTCCTAGCAAGCAATAGTCGCATTTACTTTCTTTTGAATTGAATACGAGGTGTACATGACACTTCGCAATGAATATTATATCTTATCACGAAACATAGAAATGAGATGCGATATCGCGATTTATGTAGCATTAGAACTCTATTGCTACGATATATAGACATCTGAATAAACTATGACCTAGCAAGGTGGTGTTGCATTTACATTCGTTTGGAAAGAATACGAGGTATACATGACACTTCGCATTGAATATTATATCTTATCATGAAACCTAGAAGGGATATGCGATATCGCGTTTTAAGAAGCATTAGAACCCTATTGCCTCGATGCGGAGATATCTGCAAACGCTATTTCCTTGCATGGAAGTGTCGCATTTACATTCTTATGAAGTGAATACGTGGTATACATGACACGTCGCAATGAATACTATATCTTATCATGAAACAAAGAAGAGAGATGCGATATCGCGTTGTAAGAAGCATTAGAACTCTATGGCCTCGATGCGGAGACATCTGCAAACGCTATTTCCTAGCATGGAAGTGTCGCATTTACAATCTCTTGAAGTGAATACGAGGTATACATGACACTTTGCAATGAATATTATATCTTATCACGAAACATAGAAATGAGATGCGATATCGCGATTTAAGTAGCATTAGAACCGTACTGCTACGATACGTTGACATCTGAATAAGCTATTACCTAGCAAGGAAGTGTTGCATTTACATTCGTTTGGAGAGAATACGAGGTATACATGGCACTTCGCAATGAATATTATATCTTATCATGAAACCTAGAAGGGATATGCGATATCGCGTTTTAAGAAGCATTAGAACCCTATTGCCTCGATGCGGAGATATCTGCAAACGCTATTTCCTTGCATGGAAGTGTCGCATTTACATTCTTATGAAGTGAATACGAGGTATACATGACACTTCGCAATGAATACTATATCTTATCATGAAACATAGAAATGAGATGCGATATGGCGATTTAAGAAGCATTAGAAGTCTATTGGTTCGATACGTAGACATCTGGAAACGCTACTTCCTAGCAAAGAAATGTCGCATTTACATTCTTTTGAGAGGAATACGATGTATACATGATACTTCGCAATGAATATTATATCTCATCATGAAACATAGAAATGAGATGCGATATGACGATTTAAGAAGCATTAGAACACTATTGCTTCGATACGCAGATATCTGCAAACGCTATTTCCAAGCAAGGAAGTGTCGCATTTACATTCTTTTGAAGTGAATACAAGGTATACATAACACTGCACAATAAATATTATATCTTATCATGAGACATAGAAATGAGATGCGATATCGCGATTTAAGAAGCATTAGAAATTTATTGCTACGATACGTAGACATCTGCAAATGCTATTTCCTAAGGAAGTGTCGTATTTACATTCTTTAGAAGTGAATACGAGGTATACATAACAATGCACAATGAATATTATATCTTATAATGGGACATAGAAATGAGATGCTATATCGCGTTTTAAGAAGCATTAGAACTTTATTGCTACGATACGTAGATATCTGCAGACGCTATTTCCTAGCAAGGCAGAGTCGCATTTACATTCATTTGAAGTGTACGCGAGGTATACATGACACTTCGCAATGAATATTATATCTTATCATGAAACATAGAAATGCGATGCGATATGGCGATATAAGAAGCGCTAGAATTCTGTTGCTTCGATACGTAGACACCTGCAAACGCTACTTCCTAGCAAGGAAGTGTCGCGTTTACATTCTTTTGATGTGAATACGAGGTATACATAACACTCCGCCATGAATATTATATCTAATCATGAAACATAGAAATGAGATGCAATATGGCGATTTAAGAAGCATTAGAACTCTATTGCTTCGATACGTAGACATCTGCAAACGGTATTTCCTGGCAATGAAGTGTCGCGTTTACATTCATTTCAAGTATAGACGAGATATACATAACACTGCACAATGATTACTATATCTTATCATGAAACATAGAATTGAGATGCGATATGGCGATTTAAGAAGCATTAGAAATCTATTGGTTCGATACGTAGACATCTGCAAGCGCTACTTCCTAGCAAGGAAGTGTAGCGTTTACATTCTTTTGAAGTGAATACGCGTTACACATAACACTCCACAATGAATATTATATCTTATCATGAAACATAGAAATGAGATGCAATATGGCGAATTAGGAAGCATTAGAACTCTATTGCTTCGATACGTAGGCATCTGCAAACGCTATTTCCAAGCAAGGAAGTGTCGCATTTACATTCTTTTGAAAGGATTACGAGGTATACATGACACTTCGCAATGAATATTTTATCTTATCATGAAACATAGAAATGAGATGTAATATGGCGATTTAAGAAGCATTAGAACACTATTGCTTCGATACGTAGACATCTGCAAACGCTACTTCCAAGCAGGGAAGTGTCGCACTTACATTCTTTTGAAGTGAATACGAGGTATACATAACACTCCACAATGAATATTATATCTTATCATGAAACATAGAAATGAGATAGAATATGGCGATTTAGGAAGCATTAGAAATCTATTGCTTCGATACGTAGACATCTGCAAACGCTATTTCCCAGCAAGGAAGTGTCGCATTTACATTCATTTGAAGTATAGACGAGATACACATAACACTCCACAATGAATATTATATTTTATCATGAAACATAGAATTGAGATGCGATATGGCGATTTAAGAAGCATTAGAAATCTATTGGTTCGATACGTAGACATCTGCAAACGCTACTTCCTAGCAAGGAAGTGTAGCGTTTACATTCTTTTGAAGTGAATACGCGTTACACATAACACTCCACAATGAATATTATATCTTATCATGAAACATAGAAATGAGATGCAATATGGCGATTTAGGAAGCATTAGAACTCTATTGCTCCGATACGTAGGCATCTGCAAACGCTATTTCCAAGCAAGGAAGTGTCGCATTTACATTCATTTGAAGTATAGACGAGATACACATAACACTGCACAATGATTACTATTCTTATCATGAAACATAGAATTGAGATGCGATATGGCGATTTAAGAAGCATTAGAAATCTATTGGTTCGATACGTAGACATCTGCAAACGCTACTTCCTAGCAAGGAAGTGTAGCGTTTACATTCTTTTGAAGTGAATACGCGTTACACATAACACTCCACAATGAATATTATATCTTATCATGAAACATAGAAATGAGATGCAATATGGCGATTTAGGAAGCATTAGAACTCTATTGCTTCGATACGTAGGCATCTGCAAACGCTATTTCCAAGCAAGGAAGTGTCGCATTTACATTCTTTTGAAAGGATAACGAGGTATACATGACACTTCGCAATGAATATTATATCTTATCATGAAACATAGAAATGAGATGTAATATGGCGATTTAAGAAGCATTAGAACACTATTGCTTCGATACGTAGGCATCTGCAAACGCTATTTCCCAGCAAGGAAGTGTCGCATTTACATTCATTTGAAGTATAGACGAGGTATACATAACACTCCACAATGAATATTATATCTTATCATGAAACATAGAAATGAGATGGAATATGGCGATTTAGGAAGCATTAGAAATCTATTGCTTCGATACGTAGACATCTGCAAACGCTATTTCCCAGCAAGGAAGTGTCGCATTTACATTCATTTGAAGTATAGACGAGATACACATAACACTCCACAATGAATATTATATTTTATCATGAAACATAGAAATGAGATGTAATATGGCGAATTATGAAGCACTAGAACTCTATTGCTTCGATACGTAGACATCTACAAACGCTATTTCCAAGCAAGGAAGTGTCGCATTTACATTCATTTGAAGTGTATGCGAGGTATACATGACACTACGCAAGGAATATTATATACTATCATGAAACATAGACATGAGAAACGCTGTCGCGTTCTGAGAAGCATTAGAGCACTAATGCTACGATACGTAGTCATCTGCAAACGCTATTTCCTTGCAAGGAAGTGTCGCATTTACATTCTTTTGAAGTGAATACGACGTATACATAACACTTCACAATGAATATTATATCTTACCATGAAACATAGAAATGAGATGTAATATGGCGAATTAAGAAGCACTAGAACTCTATTGCTTCGATACGTAGACATCTACAAACGCTATTTCCAAGCAAGGAAGTGTCGCATTTACATTCATTTGAAGTGTATTCGAGGTATACATGACACTACGCAAGGAATATTATATACTATCATGAAACATAGACATGAGAAACGCTGTCGCGTTCTGAGAAGCATTAGAGCACTAATGCTACGATACGTAGTCATCTGCAAACGCTATTTCCTTGCCAGGAAGTGTCGCATTTACATTCTTTTGAAGTGAATACGACGTATACATAACACTTCACAATGAATATTATATCTTACCATGAAACATAGAAATGAGATGTAATATGGCGAATTAAGAAGCACTAGAACTCTATTGCTTCGATACGTAGACATCTACAAACGCTATTTCCAAGCAAGGAAGTGTCGCATTTACATTCATTTGAAGTGTATGCGAGGTATACATGACACTACGCAAGGAATATTATATACTATCATGAAACATAGACATGAGAAACGCTGTCGCGTTCTGAGAAGCATTAGAGCACTAATGCTACGATACGTAGTCATCTGCAAACGCTATTTCCTTGCAAGGAAGTGTCGAATTTACATTCTTTTGAAGTGAATACGAGGTATACATAACACTTCACAATGAATATTATATCTTACCATGAAACATAGAAATGAGATGTAATATGGCGAGTTAAGAAGCATTAGAACTCCATTGCTTCGATACGTAGACATGTGCAAACGCTACTTCCAAGCAAGGAAGTGTCGCATTTACATTCTTTTGACTGGAATACGAGGTATACATGACACTACGCAATGAATATTATATCTTATCATGAAACATAGAAATGAGATGTAATATGGCGATTTAAGAAGCATTAGAACACTATTGCGTCGATACGTAGACATCTGCAAACGCTATTTCCAAGCAAGGAAGTGTCGCATTTACATTCTTTTGAAGTGAATAGGAGTTATACATGACACTTCGCAATTAATATTATACCTTATCATGAAACATAGAAATGAGATGCGGTATCCCGTTTCAAGAAGTAATAGAACTCTATTGCATCGGTACGGAGACATCTGCAAACGCTATTTCCTAGCAAGGAAGTGCCGCATTTACATTCTTTTGAAGTGTATACGAGGTATACATGACACTTCGGAATGGATATTATATCTTATCATGTAACATAGAAGTGAGATGCGATATCGCGTTTTAAGAAGCATTAGAACCCTATTGCCTCGATGCGGAGATATCTGCAAACGCTATTTCCTAGGATGGAAGTGTCACATTTACATTCTTTTGAAGTGAATTCGAGGTATACATGACACTTCGGAATGAATATTATATCTTATCATGAGACATAGAAATGTGATGCAATATGGCGATTTAAGAAGGACTAGAACTCTATTGCTTCGATACGTAGACATCTACAAACGCTATTTCCAAGCAAGGAAGTGTCGCATTTACAATCTTTTGAAGTGAGTACGAGGTATACGTAACACTTCACAAAGAATTTTATATATTATCATGAAACATAGAAATGAGAAGCGATATCGTGTTTTGAGAAGCATTAGAAGTCTAGTGCCACGATACGTAGACATCTGCAAACGCTATTTCCTAGCAAGGAAGTGTCGCATTTACATTCTTTCGAAGTGAATAGGAGTTATACATGACACTTCGCAATTAATATTATACCTTATCATGAAACATAGAAATGAGATGCGGTATCCCGTTTTAAGAAGTAATAGAACTCTATTGCTTCGGTACGGAGACATCAGCAAACGCTATTTCCTAGCAAGGAAGTGTCGCATTTACATTCTTTTGAAGTGTATACGAGGTATACATGACACTTCGGAATGGATATTATATCTTATCATGTAACATAGAAGTGAGATGCGATATCGCGTTTTAAGAAGCATTAGAACCCTATTGCCTCGATGCGGAGATATCTGCAAGCGCTATTTCCTAGGATGGAAGTGTCACATTTACATTCTTTTGAAGTGAATTCGAGGTATACATGACACTTCGGAATGAATATTATAACTTATCACGAAACATAGAAATGAGATGCGATATCGCGATCTAAGAAGCATTAGAATTCTATTGCTACAATACGTAGGCATCTGCAAACGCTATTTCCTAGCAAGGAGTAGTCGCATTTACATTCCTTTGAAGTGAAAACGAGGTATACATGACACTTCGCAATGAATATTATATCTTATCAGGAAACATAGAAATGAGATGCGATATCGCGTTTTGAGGAGCATTAGAACTCTATTGCTATGATACGTTGGCATCTGCAAACGCTATTTCCTAGCAAGGAATAGTCGCATTTACATTCTTTTGAAGTGAATACGAGGTTTACATGACACTTCGGAATGAATATTATATCTTATCACGAAACATAGAAATGAGATGCGATATCGCGATCCAAGAAGCACTAGTACGCTATTGCTACGCTACGTAGACATCTGCAAACGCTATTTCCTAGCATGGAAGTGTCGCATTTACATTCTTTTGAAAGGAATACGAGGTATATATGACACTTCGCAATGAATATTATATCTTATCATGAAACATAGAAATGTGATGCAATATGGCGATTTAAGAAGGACTAGAACTCTATTGCTTCGATACGTAGACATCTACAAACGCTATTTCCAAGCAAGGAAGTGTCGCATTTACATTCTTTTGAAGTGAGTACGAGGTATACGTAACGCTTCACAAAGAATTTTATATATTATCATGAAACATAGAAATGAGAAGCGATATCGTGTTTTGAGAAGCATTAGGACTCTAATTCCACGATACGTAGACATCTGCAAACGCTATTTTCTAGCAAGGAAGTGTCGCATTTACATTCATTTGAAGTGTATGCGAGGTATACCCAACACTACGCAATGAATATTATATACTATCATGAAACATAGAAATGGGAAACGCTGTCGCGTTTTGAGAAGCATTAGAGCACTAATGCTACGATACGTGGACATCTGCAAACGCTATTTCCTAGCAAGGAAGTGTCGCACTTACATTCATTTGAAGTGAATACGAGGTATACATGACACTTCGCAATGAATATTATATCTTATCATGAAACACGGTAGAGGGATGCGATATCGCGTTTTAGGAAGCATTAGAAATCTACGGTCTCGATGCGGAGACATCTGCAAACGCTATTTCCTAGCGAGCAGTAGTCGCATTTACGTTCTTTTGAAGTGAATACGAGGTATACATGACACTTCGCTATGAATATTATATCTTATCACGAAACATAGAAATGAGATGCGATATCGCGATTTAAGTAGCATTAGAACTCTATTGCTACGATACGTAGACATCTGAATAAGCTATTTCCTAGGAGGGAAGTGTTGCATTTACATTCGTTTGGAGAGAATACGAGGTATACATGACACTTCGCAATGAATATTATATCTTATCATGAAACATAGAAGCGAGATGCGATATCGCGTTTTAAGAAGCTTTAGAACTCTATGGCCTCGATGCGTTGACATCTGCAAACGCTATTTCCTAGCAAGCAATAGTCGCATTTACTTTCTTTTCAATTGAATACGAGGTGTACATGACACTTCGCAATGAATATTATATCTTATCACGAAACATAGAAATGAGATGCGATATCGCGATTTAAGTAGCATTGGAACCCTTTTGCTACGATACGTAGACATCTGAAAACGCTATTTCCTAGCAAGGAAGTGTCGCATTTACATTCTTTTCAAGTGAATTCGAGGTATACATGACACTTCGCAATGAATATTATATCTTATCATGAAACACGGAAGATGGATGCGATATCGCGTTTTAAGAAGCATTAGATCTCTATTGCTAATATACGTAGACATCTGCAAACGCTATTTCCTAGCATGGAAGTGTCGCATTTACATTCTTTTGAAGTGAATACGAGGTATACATAACACTCTACAATGAATATTATATGTTATTACGAAACATAGAAGTGAGATGCGATATCGCGATTTACGAAGCGCTAGAACTATATTGCTACGATGCGTAGACATCTGCAAACGCAATTTCCTAGCATGGAAGTGTCGCATTTACATTCTTTTGAAGGGAATACGAGGTATACATGACACTTCGCAATGAATATTATATCTTATCATGAAACATAGAAGTGAGATGCGATATCGCGTTTTAAGAAGCATTAGAACTCTATTGCTACGATACGTAGACATCTGCAAACGCTATTTCCTAGCATGCAAGTGTCGCATTTACATTCATTTGAAGTGTATGCGAGGTATACATGACACTACGCAAGGAATATTATATACTATCATGAAACATAGACATGAGAAACGCTGTCGCGTTCTGAGAAGCATTAGAGCACTAATGCTACGATACGTAGTCATCTGCAAACGCTATTACCTTGCAAGGAAGTGTCGCATTTACATTCTTTTGAAGTGAATACGAGGTATACATAACACTTCACAATGAATATTATATCTTACCATGAAACATAGAAATGAGATGTAATATGGCGAATTAAGAAGCATTAGAACTCTATTGCTTCGATACGTAGACATCTGCAAACGCTACTTCCAAGGAAGGAAGTGTCGAATTTACATTCTTTTGAAAGGAATACGAGGTATACATGACACTTCGCAATGAATATTATATCTTATCATGAAACATAGAAATGTGATGCAATATGGCGATTTAAGAAGCACTAGAACTCTATTGCTTCGATACGTAGACATCTACAAACGCTATTTCCAAGCAAGGAAGTGTCGCATTTACATTCTTTTGAAGTGAGTACGAGGTATACGTAACACTTCACAAAGAATTTTATATATTATCATGAAACATAGAAATGAGAAGCGACATCGTGTTTTGAGAAGCATTAGAACTCTAGTGCCACGATACGTAGACATCTGCAAACGCTATTTCCTAGCAAGGAAGTGTCGCATTTACATTCTTTTGAAGTGAATACGAGGTATACATAACACTCCACAATGAATATTATATCTTATCATGAAACATAGAAATGAGATGTAATATGGCGATTTAAGAAGCATTAGTACACTATTGCGTCGATACGTAGATATCTGCAAACGCTACTTCCAAGCAAGGAAGTGTCGCATTTACATTCTTTTGAAAGGAATACGGGGTATACATGACACTTCGCAATGAATATTATATCTTATCATGAAACATAGAAATGAGATGCGGTATCCCGTTTTAAGAAGTAATAGAACTCTATTGCTTCGGTACGGAAACATCTGCAAACGCTATTTCCTAGCAAGGAAGTGTCGCATTTACATTCTTATGAAGTGTATACGAGGTATACATGACACTTCGGAATGGATATTATATCTTGTCATGTAACATAGAAGTGAGGTGCGATATCGCGTTTTAAGAAGCATTAGAACCCTATTGCCTCGATGCGGAGATATCTGCAAACGCTATTTCCTAGGATGGAAGTTTCACATTTACATTCTTTTGAAGTGAATTCGAGGTATACATGACACTTCGCAATGAATATTATATCTTATCTCGAAACATGTAAATGAGGTGTCATATCGTGATTTAAGTAGCATTAGAACGCTATTGCTACGATACGTAGACATCTGCAAACGCTATTTCCTAGCAAGCAATAGTCGCATTTACATTCCTTTGAAATGAATACAAGGTATACATGACCATTCGCAATGAATATTATATCTTATCGCGAAACATAGAAATGAGATGCGATATCGCGATTTAAGTAGCATTAGAACTCTATTGCTACGATACGTAGACATCTGAATACGCTATTTCCTAGCTAGGTAGTGTCGCATTTACATTCTTATGAAGTAAATACGAGGTGTACATGACACCTCGCAATGAATATTATATCTTATCACAAAACATAGAAATGAGATGCTATATCGCGATTTAAGTAGCATTAGAACTCTATTGCTACGATACGTAGACATCTGCAAACGCTATTTCCTAGCATGGAAGTGTCGCATTTACATTCTTTTGAAGTGAATACGAGGTATACATAACACTCTACAATGAATATTATATGTTATCACGAAACATAGAAGTGAGATGCGATATCGCGATTTACGAAGCGCTAGAACTATATTGCTACGATGCGTAGACATCTGGAAATGTTATTTCCTAGCAAGGAAGTGTCGCATTTACATTCTTTTGAAGTGAATACGAGGTATACATAACACTCCACAATGAATATTATATCTTATCACGAAACATAGAAATGAAATGCGGCATCTCGTTTTAAGAAGCATTAGAACTCTATTGCTACGATACGTTGACATCTGCAAACGCTATTTCCTAGCATGGAAGTGTCGCATTTACATTCATTTGAAGCGAATACGAGGTATACATGACACTACGCAATGAATATTATATTTTATCATGAAACATAGGAATGAGGTGCTATATTGCGTTTTGAGAAGCATTAGAACTCTATTGCTAATATACGTAGACATCTGCAAACTCTATTTCCTACCATGGAAATGTCGCACTTACATTCCACTGAAGTGAATACGAGGTATACATAACATTACACAATGAATATTATATCTTATTACGAAACATAGAAATGAAATGCGACATCTCGTATTCAGAAGCATAAGTACTCTATTGCTGTGATACGTAGACATCTGCAAACGCTATTTCCTAGCATGGAAGTGTCGCATTTACATTCTTTTGAAGTGAATACGAGGTATACATGACACTTCGCAATGAATATTATATCTTATCAAGAAACATAAAGGAAATACGCGATATCGCGTTTCAAGAAGCAATAGAACTCTATTTTTACGATACGTAGACATCTGCAAACAATATTTCCTAGCAAGGAAGTGTCGCATTTACAATCTTTTGAAGTGAATACTAGGTATACATAACACTCCACAATGAATCTTATATCTTATCACGAAACATAGAAATGAAATGTGACATCTCGTTCTAAGGAGCATTAGAACTCCATTGCTACGATACGTAGACATCTGCAAACGCTATTTCCTAGCATGGAAGTGTCGCATTTACATTCTTTTGAAGTGAATACGAGGTATACATGACTCTTCGCAATGAATATTATATCTTATCATGAAACATAGAAGTGAGATGCGATATCGCCTTTTAAGAAGCATTAGAACTCTATTGCTACGATACGTAGACATCTGCAAACGCTATTTCCTAGCATGCAAGTGTCGCATTTACATTCATTTGAAGTGAATACGAGGTATACATGACACTTCGCAATGAATATTATATCTTATCATAAAACATAGAAGTGAGATGCGATATCGCGTTTTAAGAATCATTAGAACTCTATTGTTTCCACACGTAGACATCTGGAAACGCTATTTCCTAGCAAGGAAGTGCCGCACTTTCATCCCTTTGAAGTAAATACGGGCTATACATGACACTTCGCAATGAATATTATATCTGATCATGAAACATAGAAATGAGATGCGACATCGCATTTTGAGAAGCAGTAGAACACTATTGCTTCGATACGTAGACATCTGCAAACTCTACTTCCTAGCAGGGAAGTGTCGCATTTACATTCATTTGAAGTGAATACGAGGTATACATGGCACTTCGCAATGAATATTATACCTTATCATGAAACATAGAAGTGAGATGCGATATCGCATTTTAAGAAGCATTAGAACACTATTGCTACGATACGTAGACATCTGCAAACGCTATTTCCTAGCATGGAAGTGTCGCATTTACATTCATTTGAAGTGAATACGAGGTATACATGACACTTCGCAATGAATATTATACCTTATATCGAAACATAGAAGTGAGATGCGACATCTCGTTTTAAGAAGCATTAGAACTCTGTTGCTACGATACGTAGACATCTGCAAAGGCTATTTCCAAGCATGGAAGTGTCGCATTTACATTCTTTTGAAGTGAGTACGAGGTATACATGACACTTCGCAATGGATATTATGTCTTATCATGAAACATAGTAGTGAGATGCGATATCGCGTTTTAAGAAGCATTACAACTCTACTGCTACGATACGTAGACATCTGCAAACGCTATTTCCTAGCATGGAAGTGTCGCATTTACATTCATTTGAAGCGAATACGAGGTATACATGACACTTCGCAATGAATATTATATCTTATCATGAAACATAGGAATGAGGTGCTGTATTGCGTTTTGAGAAGCATTAGAACTCGATTGCTAATATACGTAGACATCTGCAAACTCTATTCCCTACCATGGAAATGTCGCACTTACATTCCACTGAAGTGAATACGATGTATACATAACATTACACAATGAATATTATATCTTATTACGAAACATAGAAAAGAAATACGACATCTCGTATTCAGAAGCATAAGTACTCTATTGCTGTGTTACGTAGACATCTGCAAACGCTATTTCCTAGCATGGAAGTGTCGCATTTACATTCTTTTGAAGTGAATACGAGGTATACATGACACTTCGCAATGAATATTATATCTTATCAAGAAGCATAAAGGAAATACGCGATGTCGCGTTTCAAGAAGCAATAGAACTCTATTTTTACGATACGTAGACATCTGCAAACAATATTTCCTAGCAAGGAAGTGTCGCATTTACAATCTTTTGAAGTGAATACTAGGTATACATAACACTCCACAATGAATCTTATATCTTATCGCGAAACATAGAAATGAAATGTGACATCTCGTTTTAAGGAGCATTAGAACTCCATTCTTACGATACGTGGTCATCTGGAAACGCTATTTCCTAGCAAGGAAGTGTCGCTTTTACATTCTTTTGAAGAGAATACGAGGTATACATGACACTTCGCAATGAATATTATACCTTATCTCGAAACATAGAAGTGAGATGCGACATCTCGTTTTAAGAAGCATTAGAACTCTGTTGCTACGATACGTAGACATCTGCAAACGCTATTTCCAAGCATGGAAGTGTCGCATTTACATTCTTTTGAAGTGAATACGAGGTACACATGACACTTCGCAATGGATATTATATCTTATCATGAAACATAGTAGTGAGATGCGATAAAGCGTTTTAAGAAGCATTAGAACTCCATTGCTACGATACGTAGACATCTGCAAACGCTATTTCCTAGCATGGAAGTGTCGCATTTACATTCTTTTGAAGTGAATACGAGGTATACATGACACTTCGCAATGAATATTATATCTTATCATGAAACATAGAAGTGAGATGCGATATCGCCTTTTAAGAAGCATTAGAACTCTATTGCTACGATACGTAGACATCTGCAAACGCTATTTCCTAGCATGCAAGTGTCGCATTTATATTCTTTTGAAGTGAATACGAGGTATACATGACACTTCGCAATGAATATTATATCTTATCATAAAACATAGAAGTGAGATGCGATATCGCGTTTTAAGAATCATTAGAACTCTATTGTTTCCACACGTAGTCATCTGGAAACGCTATTTCCTAGCAAGGAAGTGCCGCACTTTCATCCCTTTGAAGTGAATACGGGCTATACATGACACTTCGCAATGAATATTATATCTGATCATGAATCACAGAAATGAGATGCGACATCGCATTTTGAGAAGCAGTAGAACCCTATTGCTTCGATACGTAGACATGTGCAAACTCTACTTCCTAGCAGGGAAGTGTCGCATTTACATTCATTTGAAGTGAATACGAGGTATACATGGCACTTCGCAATGAATATTATGCCTTATCATGAAACATAGAAGTGAGATGCGATATCGCATTTTAAGAAGCATTAGAACACTATTGCTACGATACGTAGACATCTGCAAACGCTATTTCCTAGCATGGAAGTGTCGCATTTACATCTATTTGAAGTGAATACGAGGTATACATGACAATTCGCAATGAATATTATACCTTATCTCGAAACATAGAAGTGAGATGCGATATCGCGTTTTAAGAAGCATTACAACTCTATTGCTACGATACGTAGACATCTGCAAACGCTATTTCCTAGCATGCAAGTGTCGCATTTACATTCATTTGAAGCGAATACGAGGTATACATGACACTTCGCAATGAATATTATATCTTATCATGAAACATAGGAATGAGGTGCTGTATTGCGTTTTGAGAAGCATTAGAACTCGATTGCTAATATACGTAGACATCTGCAAACTCTATTCCCTACCATGGAAATGTCGCACTTACATTCCACTGAAGTGAATACGAGGTATACATAACATTACACAATGAATATTATATCTTATTACGAAACATAGAAAAGAAATACGACATCTCGTATTCAGAAGCTTAAGTACTCTATTGCTGTGATACGTAGACATCTGCAAACGCTATTTCCTAGCATGGAAGTGTCGCATTTACAATCTTTTGAAGTGAATACGAGGTATACATGACACTTCGCAATGAATATTATATCTCATCATGAAACATAGAAGTGAGATGCGATATCGCGTTTTAAGAAGCATTAGAACTCTATTGCCACGATACATGGTCATCTGGAAACGCTATTTCCTAGCAAGGAAGTGTCGCTTTTACATTCTTTTGAAGAGAATAAGAGGTATACATGACACTTCGCAATGAAAATTATATCTTATCTCGAAACACAGATGTGAGATGTGATATCGCGTTTTAGGAAGCATTAGAACTCTATTGCTACGATACGTAGACATCTGCAAACGCTATTTCCTAGCAAGGAAGTTTCGCATTTACATTCATTTGAAGTGAATACGAGGTATACATGACACTTCGCAATGAATATTATATCTTATCTCGAAACATAGAAGTGAGATGTTATATCCCGTTTTAAGAAGCATTAGAACTCTATTGCTACGATACGTTGACATCTGCAGACGCTATTTCCTAGCATGGAAGTGTCGCATTTACATTCATTTGAAGCGAATACGAGGTATACATGACACTTCGCAATGAATATTATATCTTATCATGAAACATAGGAATGAGGTGCTGTATTGCGTTTTGAGAAGCATTAGAACTCGATTGCTAATATACGTAGACATCTGCAAACTCTATTCCCTACCATGGAAATGTCGCACTTACATTCCACTGAAGTGAATACGAGGTATACATAACATTACACAATGAATATTATATCTTATTACGAAACACAGAAAAGAAATACGACATCTCGTATTCAGAAGCATAAGTACTCTATTGCTGTGATACGTAGACATCTGCAAACGCTATTTCCTAGCATGGAAGTGTCGCATTTGCATTCTTTTGAAGTGAATACGAGGTATACATGACACTTCGCAATGAATATTATGTCTTATCAAGAAACATAAACGAAATACGCGGTATCGCGTTTCAAGAAGCAATAGAACTCTATTTTTACGATACGTAGACATCTGCAAACAATATTTCCTAGCAAGGAAGTGTCGCATTTACAATCTTTTGAAGTGAATACGAGATATACATGACACTTCGCAATGAATATTATATCTTATCATGAAACATAGAAGTGAGATGCGATATCGCGTTTTAAGGAGCATTAGAACTCTATTGCTACGATACGTGGTCATCTGGAAACGCTATTTCCTAGCAAGGAAGTGTCGCTTTTACATTCTTTTGAAGAGAATAAGAGGTATACATGACACTTCGCAATGAAAATTATATCTTATCTCGATACACAGAAGTGAGATGTGATATCGCGTTTTAGGAAGCATTAGAACTCTATTGCTACGATACGTAGACATCTGCAAACGCTATTTCCTAGCATGGAAGTGTCGCATTTACATTCTTTTGAAGTGAATACGAGGTATACATAACACTCTACAATGAATATTATATGTTATCACGAAACATAGAAGTGAGATGCGATATCGCGATTTACGAAGCGCTAGAACTATATTGCTACGTTGCGTAGATATCTGCAAACGCTATTTCCTAGCATGGAAGTGTCGCATTTACATTCTTTTGAAGTGAATACGAGGTATACATGACACTTCGCAATGAGTATTACATCTTATCATGAAACATAGAAGTGAGATGCGATATCGCGTTTTAGAAGCATTGGTACTCTATTGCTATGATACGTAGGCATCTGCGAACGCTATTTCCTAGCATGCAAGTGTCGCATTTACATTCTTTTGAAGTGAATACGAGGTATAAATGACACTTCGCAATGAATATTAAATCTTATCATGATACATAGAAGTGAGATGCGATATCGCGTTTTAAGAATCACTAGAACTCTATTGTTTCGACACGTAGTCATCTGGAAACGCTATATCCTAGCAAGGAAGTGTCGCACTTACATGCCTTTGAAGTGAATACGAGGTATACATGACACTTCGCAATGAATATTATATCTCATCATGAAACATGGAAATGAGATGCGACATCGCGTTTTGAGAAGCAGTAGAACCCTATCGCTACGATACGTAGACATCTGCAAACAATATTTCCTGGCAAGGAAGTGTCGCATTTACAATCTTTTGAAGTGAATACGAGGTATACATGACACTTCGCAATGAAAATTATATCTTATCTCGAAACACAGATGTGAGATGTGATATCGCGTTTTAGGAAGCATTAGAACTCTATTGCTACGATACGTAGACATCTGCAAACGCTATTTCCTAGCAAGGAAGTTTCGCATTTACATTCATTTGAAGTGAATACGAGGTATACATGACACTTCGCAATGAATATTATATCTTATCTCGAAACATAGAAGTGAGATGTTATATCCCGTTTTAAGAAGCATTAGAACTCTATTGCTACGATACGTTGACATCTGCAGACGCTATTTCCTAGCATGGAAGTGTCGCATTTACATTCATTTGAAGCGAATACGAGGTATACATGACACTTCGCAATGAATATTATATCTTATCATGAAACATAGGAATGAGGTGCTGTATTGCGTTTTGAGAAGCATTAGAACTCGATTGCTAATATACGTAGACATCTGCAAACTCTATTCCCTACCATGGAAATGTCGCACTTACATTCCACTGAAGTGAATACGAGGTATACATAACATTACACAATGAATATTATATCTTATTACGAAACACAGAAAAGAAATACGACATCTCGTATTCAGAAGCATAAGTACTCTATTGCTGTGATACGTAGACATCTGCAAACGCTATTTCCTAGCATGGAAGTGTCGCATTTGCATTCTTTTGAAGTGAATACGAGGTATACATGACACTTCGCAATGAATATTATGTCTTATCAAGAAACATAAACGAAATACGCGGTATCGCGTTTCAAGAAGCAATAGAACTCTATTTTTACGATACGTAGACATCTGCAAACAATATTTCCTAGCAAGGAAGTGTCGCATTTACAATCTTTTGAAGTGAATACGAGATATACATGACACTTCGCAATGAATATTATATCTTATCATGAAACATAGAAGTGAGATGCGATATCGCGTTTTAAGGAGCATTAGAACTCTATTGCTACGATACGTGGTCATCTGGAAACGCTATTTCCTAGCAAGGAAGTGTCGCTTTTACATTCTTTTGAAGAGAATAAGAGGTATACATGACACTTCGCAATGAAAATTATATCTTATCTCGATACACAGAAGTGAGATGTGATATCGCGTTTTAGGAAGCATTAGAACTCTATTGCTACGATACGTAGACATCTGCAAACGCTATTTCCTAGCATGGAAGTGTCGCATTTACATTCTTTTGAAGTGAATACGAGGTATACATAACACTCTACAATGAATATTATATGTTATCACGAAACATAGAAGTGAGATGCGATATCGCGATTTACGAAGCGCTAGAACTATATTGCTACGTTGCGTAGATATCTGCAAACGCTATTTCCTAGCATGGAAGTGTCGCATTTACATTCTTTTGAAGTGAATACGAGGTATACATGACACTTCGCAATGAGTATTACATCTTATCATGAAACATAGAAGTGAGATGCGATATCGCGTTTTAGAAGCATTGGTACTCTATTGCTATGATACGTAGGCATCTGCGAACGCTATTTCCTAGCATGCAAGTGTCGCATTTACATTCTTTTGAAGTGAATACGAGGTATAAATGACACTTCGCAATGAATATTAAATCTTATCATGATACATAGAAGTGAGATGCGATATCGCGTTTTAAGAATCACTAGAACTCTATTGTTTCGACACGTAGTCATCTGGAAACGCTATATCCTAGCAAGGAAGTGTCGCACTTACATGCCTTTGAAGTGAATACGAGGTATACATGACACTTCGCAATGAATATTATATCTCATCATGAAACATGGAAATGAGATGCGACATCGCGTTTTGAGAAGCAGTAGAACCCTATCGCTACGATACGTAGACATCTGCAAACAATATTTCCTGGCAAGGAAGTGTCGCATTTACAATCTTTTGAAGTGAATACGAGGTGTACATAACACTCCACAATGAATATTATATCTTATCACGAAACATAGAAATGAAATGCGACATCTCGTTATAAGGAGCATTAGAACTCCATTCTTATGATACGTGGTCATCTGGAAACTCTATTTCCTAGCAAGGAAGTGTCGCTTTTACATTATTTTGAAGAGAATACGAGGTATACATGACACTTCGCAATGAATATTATTTCTTATCTCGAAACATAGAAGTGAGATTTTATATCGCGTTTTAAGAAGCATTAGAACTCTATTGCTACGATACGCAGACATCTGCAAACGCTATTTCCTAGCAAGGAAGTTTCGCATTTACATTCTTTTGAAGTGAATACGAGGTATACATAACACTCTACAATGAATATTATATGTTATCACGAAACATAGAAGTGAGATGCGATATCGCGATTTACGAAGCGCTAGAACTATATTGCTACGTTGCGTAGATATCTGCAAACGCTATTTCCTAGCATGGAAGTGTCGCATTTACATTCTTTTGAAGTGAATACGAGGTATACATGACACTTCGCAATGAGTATTACATCTTATCATGAAACATAGAAGTGAGATGCGATATCGCGTTTTAGAAGCATTGGTACTCTATTGCTATGATACGTAGGCATCTGCGAACGCTATTTCCTAGCATGCAAGTGTCGCATTTACATTCTTTTGAAGTGAATACGAGGTATAAATGACACTTCGCAATGAATATTAAATCTTATCATGATACATAGAAGTGAGATGCGATATCGCGTTTTAAGAATCACTAGAACTCTATTGTTTCGACACGTAGTCATCTGGAAACGCTATATCCTAGCAAGGAAGTGTCGCACTTACATGCCTTTGAAGTGAATACGAGGTATACATGACACTTCGCAATGAATATTATATCTCATCATGAAACATGGAAATGAGATGCGACATCGCGTTTTGAGAAGCAGTAGAACCCTATCGCTACGATACGTAGACATCTGCAAACAATATTTCCTGGCAAGGAAGTGTCGCATTTACAATCTTTTGAAGTGAATACGAGGTGTACATAACACTCCACAATGAATATTATATCTTATCACGAAACATAGAAATGAAATGCGACATCTCGTTATAAGGAGCATTAGAACTCCATTCTTATGATACGTGGTCATCTGGAAACTCTATTTCCTAGCAAGGAAGTGTCGCTTTTACATTATTTTGAAGAGAATACGAGGTATACATGACACTTCGCAATGAATATTATTTCTTATCTCGAAACATAGAAGTGAGATTTTATATCGCGTTTTAAGAAGCATTAGAACTCTATTGCTACGATACGCAGACATCTGCAAACGCTATTTCCTAGCAAGGAAGTTTCGCATTTACATTCTTTTGAAGTGAATACGAAGTATACATAACACCCCACAATGAATATTATATCTTATCACGAAACATAGAAATGAAATGCGGCATCTCGTTTTAAGAAGCATTAGAGCTCTATTGCTACCATACGTAGACATCTGCAAACGCTATTTCCTAGCATGGAAGTGTCTTATTTACATTCTTTTGAAGTGAATACGAGGTATACATGACACTTCGCAATGAATATTATATCTTATCATGAAACATAGGAATGAGGTGCTATATTGCGTTTTGAGAAGCATTAGAACTCTATTGCTAATATACGTAGACATCTGCAGACCCTATTTCCTACCATGGAAATGTCGCACTTACATTCCATTGAAGTGAATACGAGGTATACATAACATTACACAATGAATATAATATCTTATTACGAAACATAGAAATGAAATACGACATCTCGTTTTCAGAAGCATAAGTACTCTATTGCTGTGATACGTAGACATCTGCATACGCTATTTCCTAGCATGGAAGTGTCGCATTTACATTCTTTTGAAGTGAATACGAGGTATACATGACACTTCGCAATGAATATTATATCTTATCAAGAAACATAGTGGAAATATGCGATATCGCGTTTTAAGAAGCATTAGAACTCTACTTTTACGATACGTAGACATCTGCAAACAATATTTCCTAGCAAGGAAGTGTCGCATTTACAATCTTTTGAAGTGAATACGAGGTATACATGACACTTCGCAATGAATATTATATCTTATCATGAAACATAGCAGTGAGATGCGATATCGCGATTTAAGAAGCATTAGAACTCTATTGCTACGATGCGTAGACATCTGCATATGTAATTTCCTAGCAAGCAAGTGTCGCATTAATATCCTTTGAAGTGAATACGAGGTATGCATAACGTTCCACAATGAATATTATATCTTATTACGAAACATAGAAATGAAATGCGACTTCTCATTTTAAGAAGCATTAGAACTCTATTGCTACGATACGTAGACATCTGCAAACGCTATTTGCTAGCATGGAAGTTTCGCATTTACATTCATTTGAAGTGAATACGAGGTATACATGACACTTCGCGATGAATGTTATATCTTATTACGAAACATAGAAATGAAATGCGACATCTCGTTTTAAGAAGCATTAGAACTCTATCGCTACTTTACGTAGACATCTGCAAACGCTATTTCCTAGCATGGAAGTTTCGCATTTACATTCTTTTGAAGTGATAACGAGATGTACAAGACACTTCGCAATGAATATTATATCTTATCATGAAACATAGGAATGAGTTGCGATATCGCGGTTTGAGAAGCATTAGAACTCTATTGCTACGATACGTAGACATCTGCAAACGCTATTTGCTAGCATGGAAGTGTCGCATTTACATTCTTTTGAAGTGAATACGAGATATACATGACACATCGCAATGAATATTATATCTTATCATGAAACATAGGAATGAGGTGCTATATTGCGTTTTGAGAAGCATTAGAACTCTATTGCTAATATACGTTTACAACTGCAAATTCTATTTCTATCATGGAAATGTCGCACTTACATTCCATTGAAGTGAATACGAGGTATACATAACATTACACAATGAATATTATATCTTATTACGAAACATAGAAATGAAATACGACATCTCGTATTCAGAAGCATAAGTACTCTATTGCTGTGATACGTAGACATCTGCAAACGCTATTTCCTAGCATGGAAGTGTTGCATTTACATTCTTTTGAAGTGAATACGAGGTATACATGACACTTCGCAATGAAAATTATATCTTATCATAAAACATAGAAGTGAGATGCGATATCGCGTTTTAAGAATCATTAGAACTCTATTGTTTCCACACGTAGTCATCTGGAAACGCTATTTCCTAGCAAGGAAGTGTCGCTTTTACATTCTTTTGAAGAGAATACGAGGTATACATGACACTTCGCAATGAATATTATATCTTATCATGAAGCATAGGAATAAGGTGCTATATTGCGTTTTGAGAAGCATTAGAACTCTATTGCTAATATACGTAGACATCTGCAGACCCTATTTCCTACCATGGAAATGTCGCACTTACATTCCATTGAAGTGAATACGAGGTATACATAACATTACAAAATGAATAAAATATCTTATTACGAAACATAGAAATGAAATACGACATCTCGTTTTCAGAAGCATAAGTACTCTATTGCTGTGATACGTAGACATCTGCATACGCTATTTCCTAGCATGGAAGTGTCGCACTTACATTCCTTTGAAGTGAATACGAGGTATACATGACACTTCGCAATGAATATTATATCTTATCATGAAACATAGAAATGAGATGCGATATCGCGTTTTAGAAGCATTAGAACTCTATTGCTACGATACGTTGGCATCTGCAAACGCTATTTCCTAGCATGCAAGTGTCGCATTTACATTCTTTTGATGTGAATACGAGGTATACATGACACTTCGCAATGAATATTATATCTTATCAACAAACATAGTGGAAATATGCGATATCGCGTTTTAAGAAGCATTAGAACTCTAATTTTACGATACGTAGACATCTGCAAACAATATTTCCTAGCAAGGAAGTGTCGCATTTACAATCTTTTGAAGTGAATACGAGGTATACATGACACTTCGCAATGAATATTATATCTTATCATGAAACATAGCAGTGAGATGCGATATCGCGATTTAAGAAGCATTAGAACCCTATTGCTACGATGCGTAGACATCTGCATATGTTATTTCCTAGCAACCAAGTGTCGCATTAACATCCTTTGAAGTCAATACGAGGTATGCATAACATTCCACAATGAATATTATATCCTATTACGAAACATAGAAATGAAATGCGACTTCTCATTTTAAGAAGCATTAGAACTCTATTGCTACGATGCGTAGACATCTGCAAACGCTATTTCCTAGCATGGAAGTGTCGCATTTACATTCTTTTGAAGTGAATACGAGGTATACATGACACTTCGCAATGAATATTATACCTTATCATGAAACACATAAGTGAGATGCGAAATCGCGTTTTAAGAAGCATTAGAACTCTATTGCTACGATACGTAGACATCTGCAAACGCTATTTGCTAGCATGGAAGTTTCGCATTTACATTCATTTGAAGTGAATACGAGGTATACATGACACTTCGCAATGAATATTATACCTTATCATGAAACATATAAGTGAGATGCGAAATCGCGTTTTAAGAAGCATTAGAACTCTATTGCTACGATACGTAGACATCTGCAAACGCTATTTGCTAGTATGGAAGTTTCGCATTTACATTCATTTGAAGTGAAAACGAGGTATACATGACACTTCGCAATGAATATTATATCTTATCTCGAAGCATAGAAGTGAGACGCGACATCTCGTTTTAGGAAGCATTAGAACTCCGTTGCTACGATACGTAGACATCTGCAAACGCTATTTCCTAGCATGGAAGTGTCGCATTTACATTCTTTTGAAGTGATCACGAGGTATACATAACACTCCCCAATGAATATTATATCTTATCACGAAACATAGAAATGAAATGCGGCATCTCGTTTTAAGAAGCATTAGAACTCTATTGCTACCATACGCAGACATCTGCAAACGCTATTTCCTAGCATGGAAGTGTCTTATTTACATTCTTTTGAAGTCAATACGAGGCATACATGACACTTCGCAATGAATATTATATCTTATCATGAAACATAGGAATGAGGTGCTATATTGCGTTTTGAGAAGCATTAGAACTCTATTGCTAATATACGTAGACATCTGCAAACTCTATTTCCTACCTTGGAAGTGTCGCACTTACATTCCATTGAAGTGAATACGAGGTATACATAACATTACACACTGAATATTATATCTTATTACGAAACATAGAAATGAAATACGACATCTCGTTTTCAGAAGCATAAGTACTCTATTGCTGTGATACGTAGACATCTGCATACGCTATTTCCTAGCATTGAAGTGTCGCATTTACATTCTTATGAAGTGAATACGAGGTATACATGACACTTCGCAATGAATATTATATCTTATCATGAAACATAGAAGTGAGATGCGATATCGCGTTTTAGAGGCATTAGAACTCTATTACTACGATACGTAGGCATCTGCAAACGCTATTTCCTAGCATGCAAGTGTCGCATTTACATTCTTTTGAAGTGAATACGAGGTATAAATGACACTTCGCAATGAATATTAAATCTTATCATGATACATAGAAGTGAGATGCGATATCGCGTTTTAAGAATCACTAGAACTCTATTGTTTCGACACGTAGTCATCTGGAAACGCTATATCCTAGCAAGGAAGTGTCGCACTTACATGCCTTTGAAGTGAATACGAGGTATACATGACACTTCGCAATGAATATTATATCTCATCATGAAACATGGAAATGAGATGCGACATCGCGTTTTGAGAAGCAGTAGAACCCTATCGCTACGATACGTAGACATCTGCAAACAATATTTCCTGGCAAGGAAGTGTCGCATTTACAATCTTTTGAAGTGAATACGAGGTGTACATAACACTCCACAATGAATATTATATCTTATCACGAAACATAGAAATGAAATGCGACATCTCGTTATAAGGAGCATTAGAACTCCATTCTTATGATACGTGGTCATCTGGAAACTCTATTTCCTAGCAAGGAAGTGTCGCTTTTACATTATTTTGAAGAGAATACGAGGTATACATGACACTTCGCAATGAATATTATTTCTTATCTCGAAACATAGAAGTGAGATTTTATATCGCGTTTTAAGAAGCATTAGAACTCTATTGCTACGATACGCAGACATCTGCAAACGCTATTTCCTAGCAAGGAAGTTTCGCATTTACATTCTTTTGAAGTGAATACGAGGTATACATAACACCCCACAATGAATATTATATCTTATCACGAAACATAGAAATGAAATGCGGCATCTCGTTTTAAGAAGCATTAGAGCTCTATTGCTACCATACGTAGACATCTGCAAACGCTATTTCCTAGCATGGAAGTGTCTTATTTACATTCTTTTGAAGTGAATACGAGGTATACATGACACTTCGCAATGAATATTATATCTTATCATGAAACATAGGAATGAGGTGCTATATTGCGTTTTGAGAAGCATTAGAACTCTATTGCTAATATACGTAGACATCTGCAGACCCTATTTCCTACCATGGAAATGTCGCACTTACATTCCATTGAAGTGAATACGAGGTATACATAACATTACACAATGAATATAATATCTTATTACGAAACATAGAAATGAAATACGACATCTCGTTTTCAGAAGCATAAGTACTCTATTGCTGTGATACGTAGACATCTGCATACGCTATTTCCTAGCATGGAAGTGTCGCATTTACATTCTTTTGAAGTGAATACGAGGTATACATGACACTTCGCAATGAATATTATATCTTATCAAGAAACATAGTGGAAATATGCGATATCGCGTTTTAAGAAGCATTAGAACTCTACTTTTACGATACGTAGACATCTGCAAACAATATTTCCTAGCAAGGAAGTGTCGCATTTACAATCTTTTGAAGTGAATACGAGGTATACATGACACTTCGCAATGAATATTATATCTTATCATGAAACATAGCAGTGAGATGCGATATCGCGATTTAAGAAGCATTAGAACTCTATTGCTACGATGCGTAGACATCTGCATATGTAATTTCCTAGCAAGCAAGTGTCGCATTAATATCCTTTGAAGTGAATACGAGGTATGCATAACGTTCCACAATGAATATTATATCTTATTACGAAACATAGAAATGAAATGCGACTTCTCATTTTAAGAAGCATTAGAACTCTATTGCTACGATACGTAGACATCTGCAAACGCTATTTGCTAGCATGGAAGTTTCGCATTTACATTCATTTGAAGTGAATACGAGGTATACATGACACTTCGCGATGAATGTTATATCTTATTACGAAACATAGAAATGAAATGCGACATCTCGTTTTAAGAAGCATTAGAACTCTATCGCTACTTTACGTAGACATCTGCAAACGCTATTTCCTAGCATGGAAGTTTCGCATTTACATTCTTTTGAAGTGAAAACGAGATGTACAAGACACTTCGCAATGAATATTATATCTTATCATGAAACATAGGAATGAGTTGCGATATCGCGGTTTGAGAAGCATTAGAACTCTATTGCTACGATACGTAGACATCTGCAAACGCTATTTGCTAGCATGGAAGTGTCGCATTTACATTCTTTTGAAGTGAATACGAGATATACATGACACTTCGCAATGAATATTATATCTTATCATGAAACATAGGAATGAGGTGCTATATTGCGTTTTGAGAAGCATTAGAACTCTATTGCTAATATACGTAGACAACTGCAAATTCTATTTCCTATCATGGAAATGTCGCACTTACATTCCATTGAAGTGAATACGAGGTATACATAACATTACACAATGAATATTATATCTTATTACGAAACATAGAAATGAAATACGACATCTCGTATTCAGAAGCATAAGTACTCTATTGCTGTGATACGTAGACATCTGCAAACGCTATTTCCTAGCATGGAAGTGTTGCATTTACATTCTTTTGAAGTGAATACGAGGTATACATGACACTTCGCAATGAAAATTATATCTTATCATAAAACATAGAAGTGAGATGCGATATCGCGTTTTAAGAATCATTAGAACTCTATTGTTTCCACACGTAGTCATCTGGAAACGCTATTTCCTAGCAAGGAAGTGTCGCTTTTACATTCTTTTGAAGAGAATACGAGGTATACATGACACTTCGCAATGAATATTATATCTTATCATGAAGCATAGGAATAAGGTGCTATATTGCGTTTTGAGAAGCATTAGAACTCTATTGCTAATATACGTAGACATCAGCAGACCCTATTTCCTACCATGGAAATGTCGCACTTACATTCCATTGAAGTGAATACGAGGTATACATAACATTACACACTGAATATTATATCTTATTACGAAACATAGAATTGAAATACGACATCTCGTTTTCAGAAGCATAAGTACTCTATTGCTGTGATACGTAGACATCTGCATACGCTATTTCCTAGCATTGAAGTGTCGCATTTACATTCTTATGAAGTGAATACGAGGTATACATGACACTTCGCAATGAATATTATATCTTATCATGAAACATAGAAGTGAGATGCGATATCGCGTTTTAGAGGCATTAGAACTCTATTACTACGATACGTAGGCATCTGCAAACGCTATATCCTATCATGGAAGTGCCGCATTTACATTCTTTTGAAGATAATACGAGGTATACATAACACTTCACAATGAATATTATGTCTTATCACGAAACATAGAAGTGAAATGCGATATCGCTGTTTAAGAAGCACTAGAACTCTATGGGTGCGATGCGTAGACATCTGCAAATGTTATTTCCTAGCAAGGAAGTGTAGCATTTACATTCTTTTGAAGTCAATACGAGGTATACATAACACTCCACAATGAATATTATATCTTATCACGAAACATAGAAACGAAATACGACATCACGTTTTAAGTAGCATTAGAACTCTATTGCTACGATACGTAGACATCTGCAAAGGCTATTTCCTAGCAAGGAAGTGTCGCATTTACATTCTTTTGAAATGAATACGAGGTAAACATGACACTTCGCAATGAATATTATATCTTATCACCAAACATAGAAATGAGATGCGATGTCGCGATTTAAGAAGCATTAGAACACTATTTCTTCGATACGGAGACATCTGCAAACGCTATCTCCTAGCAAGGTATTGTCGCATTCACTTTCTTGTGAAGTGAATACGAGGAGTACATAACACTGCACATTTAATATTATATCTTATCATGAAACATAGGAATGAGATGCGATATCGCGTTTTGAGAAGCATTAGAGCACTATTGCTTCGATACGGAGACATCTACAAACGCTATTTCCTTACAAGGAAGTGTCGCATTTACATTCTTCTGAAATGAATACGAGGTAAGCATGACACTTCGCAGTGAATATTATATCTTATCACGAAACATAGAAATGAGATGCGATATCGCGATTTAAGTAGCATTAGAACACTATTTCTTCGATACGGAGACATCTGCAAACGCTATTTCCTAGCAAGGTATTGTCGCTTTTACCTTCTTTTGAAGTGAATACGAGGAGTACATAACACAGCACATTGAATATTATATCATATCATGAAACATAGGAATGAGATGCGATATCGCAATTTAAGATGCATTAGAACACTATTGCTTCGATACGAAGACATCTACAAACGCTATTTCCTAACAAGGAAGTGTCCCATTTACATTCTTTTGAAGTGAATACGAGGTATACATGACACTTAGCAATGGATATTATATCTTGTCATGAAACATAGAAATGATTTGCGATCTCGCGTTTTAAGAAGCGTTAGAGCTCTATTGCCATGATACATAATACATAGACACCTGCAAACGCTATTTCCTAGGAAGGAAGTGTCGCAATTACATTCATTTGAAGTGTATGCGAGTTGTATGTGACATTTCGCAATGAATATTATATCTTATCATGAAATATAGAAATGAGATTCGATATGGCGATTTAAGAGGCATTAGAAGTCTATTGCTTCGATAAGTAGACATCTGCAAATGCTATTTCCAAGCAAGGAAGTGTCGCATAGTGTACATTCAATTAAAGTGTATGCGAGGTATACATGACACTTCGCAATGAATATTATATATTATCATGAAACAAAGAAATGAGAAGCGATGTCGCGTTTTGAGAAGCATTAGAACCCTAATGCCACGATACATAGACATCTGCAAACGCTATAACCAAGCAAAGGAAGTGTCGCATTTACATTCATCTGATTTGCAGACGAGATATACATAACACTGCACAATGAATATTAAATCTTATCCTGAAACATAGAAATGAGATGCAATATGGCGATTTAAGGAGCATTAGAACTCTACTGCTTCGATACGTAGACATCTGCAAACGCTACATCCCAGCAAGGAAGTGTCGCATTTACATTCTTTTGAAGTGAGTACGAGGTATACATGACACTTCGCAATGAATATTATATCTTATCATGAAACATACAAGTGAGATGCGTTATCGCGATTTAAGAAGCATTAGAACACTATTGCTTCGATACGAAAGCAATGATTCGATACGAAATCTGCAAACGCTATTTCCTAGCAAGGAAGTGACGCATTTACATTATTTTGAAGTGAGTACTAGGTATACATGAAACTTCGCAATGAATATTATATCTTAACATGAAGCATAGAAATGAGATGCGACATCGCGTTTTGAGAAGCATTAGAACACTATTGCTTCGATACGGAGACATCTGCAAACGCTATTTCCTAGCAAGGTATTGTCGCATTTACTTTCTTTTGAAGTGAATACGAGGAGTACATAACACTGCACATTGAATATTATATCATATCATGAAACATAGGAATGAGATAAGATATCGCAATTTAAGAAGCATTAGAGCACTATTGCTTCGATACGAAGACATCTACAAACGCTATTTCCTAACAAGGAATTGTCACATTTACATTCTTTTGAAGTGAATACAAGGTATACATGACACTTCGCAATGAATATTACATCTTACCATGAAACACAGAAATGAGGTGCGATATCTCGTTTGAAGAAACACTAGAACTCTTTTGCTTCGATACGTAGACATCTGCAAACGCTATTTCCTAGCATGGAAGTGTCGCATTTACATTCAATTGAAACGTATGCGAGGTATACATGATGCTTCGCAACGAATATTATATCTTATCATGAAACATAGAAATCAGATGCGACATCTCGTTTTAAGAAGCATTAAAACTCTATCGTTTCGGTACGTAGACATCTGGAAGAGCTATTTTCTAGCAAAGAATGTGTCGCGTTTACATTCTTTTGAAGTGAATACAAGGTATACATGACACTTCGCAATGAATATTATACCTTATCACGAAACATAGAAATGAAATGCGAAATCCCATACTAAGAAGCATTAGAACTCTACTGTTTCGATACGTAGTGATCTGCAAACGCTATTTCCTAGGAAGGAAGTGGCGCATTTACATTCATTTGAAGTGTATGCGAGGTATAGGTGACACTTCGCAATGAATATTATATCTTATCATGAAACATAGAAATGAGATGCGATACCGCGTTTTAAGAAGCATGACAACTCTATTTCTACGATACGTAAACATCTGCGAACGCTATTTCCAAGCAAGGAAGTGTCGCATTTACACTCTTTAGAAGTGAATACGTGGTATACATAACACTCCTCAATGAATATTATATATTATCATGAAACATAGAAATGAGAAGCGATATCGCGTTTTGAGAAGCACTAGATCTCTAATGCCACGATACGTAGACATCTGCAAACGCTATTTCCTAGCAAGGAAGTGTCGCATTTACATTCATTTGAAGTATAGACAAGATATACATAGCACTGCACAATGAATATTATATCTCACCATGAAGCATAGAAATGAGATGCGATATGGCGACTTAAGAAGCATTGGAAATCTATTGGTTCGATACGTAGACATCTGCAAACGCTACTTCCTAGCAAGGAAGTGTCGCATTTACATTCTTTTGAAATGAATACGAGGTATACATAGCACTCCAAAATTAATATTATATCTTATCATGAAACATAGAAATGAGATGCGATATGACGATTTAAGAAGCATTAGATCTCTATTGCTTCGATACGTAGACATCTGCAAACGCTACTTCCTAGCAAGGAAGTGTCGCATTTACATTCATCTGAAGTATAGACGAGATATACTTAACACTGCACAATGGATATTATATCTTATCATGAAACATAGAAATGAGATGCGATATCGCGATTTAAGAAGCATTAGAACCCTAATGCTTCCATACGTAGACATCTGCAAATGCTATTTCCTAGCATGGAAATGTCGCATTTACATTCATTTGAGAGGAATACGAGGTATACATGACACTTCGCAATGAATGTTATATCCTATCATGAAACGAAGATATGAGATGCGATATGACGATTTAAGAAGCATTAGAAAACTATTGCTTCGATACGTAGACATCTGCAAACGCTATTTCCAAGCAAGGAAGTGTCGCATTTACATTCTTTTGAAGCGAATACGAGGTATTCATAACACTGCACAATGAATATTATATCTTATCATGAAACATAGAAATGAGATGCGATATCGCGATTTAAGAAGCATTAGAACTCTATTGCTTCGATACGTATACATCTGCAAACGCTATATCCTAGCAAGGAAGTGTGGCATTTACATACATTTGAAGTATAGACGAGATATACATAACACTGCACAATGAATATTATATCTTATCGTGAAACACAGAAATGAGATGCGATATCGCGAATTAAGAAGCATGATAACTCTATTTCTACGATACGTAAACATCTGCGAACGCTATTTCCAAGCAAGGAAGTGTCGCATTTACATTCTTTTGAAGTGAATACGAGGTATACATGACACTTCGCAATGAATATTACATCTTATTATGAAACACAGAAATGAGATGCGATATCGCGTTTTAAGAAACATTAGAAATCTAGTGCTTCGATACGTAGACATCTGCAAACGCTATTTAATAGCAAGGAAGTGTCGCATTTACATACTTTTTAAGTGAATACGAGGTATACATGACACTTCGCAGTGAATATTATATCTTATCATGAAACACAGAAATTAGGAGCGATATCGCGATTTAAGAAGCATTAGAATTATATTGCTACGATACGTAGACATCTGCAAACGCTATTTCCTAGCAAGGAAGTGTCGCATTTACATTCTTTCGAAGTGAATACGGGGTATACATAACAATCCACAATGAATACTATATCTTATCATTAAACGTAGAAACGGAATGCGATATCCCGTTATAAGAAGCATTAGAACCCTATTGCTTCGATACGTGGATAACTGCACACGCTATTTCCTAGCAAGGAAGTGTCGTAATTACATTCTTTTGAGGTGAATACGAGGTATACATAAGACTGCACAATGAATATTATATCTTATCATGAAACACAGAAATGAGATGCGATATGGCGATTTATGGAACACTAGATGTCTATTGCTTCGATACGTAGACATCTGCAAACGATATTTCCTAGCATGGAAGTGTCGCATTTACATTCTTTTGATGTGAATACGAGATATACATGACACTTCGCAATGAACATTATATCTTCTCTTGAAACATAGCAGTGAGATGCGATATCGCGTTTTAAGACGCATTAGAACTCCATTGCTACGATACGTAGTCATCTGGAAACGCTATTTCCTAGCAAGGAAGTGTCGCATTTACATTCTTTTGAAGTGAATACGAGGTGTACATGACACTTCGCAATGAATATTATATCTTATCATGAAACATAAAAGTGAGATGCGATATGGCGATTTAAGAAGCATTAGAAGTCTACTGGTTCGATACGTAGACACCTGCAAACCGCTACTTCCTAGCAAGGAAGTGTCGCACTTGCATTCATTTGAAAGGAATACGAGGTATACAAGGCACTTCGCAATGAATATTATATCTTATCATGAAACATAGAAATGAGATGCGATATGACGATTTAAGAAGCATTAGAACTCTATTGCTTCGATACGTGGATATCTGCAAACGCTACTTCCTAGCAAGGAAGTGTCGTAATTACATTCTTTTGAGGTGAATACGAGGTATACATAAGACTGCACAATGAATATTATATCTTATCATGAAACATAGAAATGAGATGCGATATGGCGATTTATGGAGCATTAGATGTCTGTTGCTTCGATACGTAGACATCTGCAAACGCTTCTTCCTAGCAAGGAACTGTCGCATTCACATTCATTTGAAGTGTATGCGAGGTATACATGACACTTCGCAATGAATATTATATATTATCATGAAACATAGATATGAGATGCGATATCGTGAGTTAGCAAGCTTTAGAAATCTATTGCTTCGATACGTAGACAACTGCAAACGCTACTTCCTAGTAAGGAAGTGTCGCATTCACATTCTTGTGGAGTGAATACGAGGTATACATAACACAGCACAATGAATATTATATCTTATCATGAAACATAGAAATGAGATGCGATATCGCGATTTAAGAAGCATTAGAACTCCATTGCCACGATACGTAGTCATCTGCAAACACTATTTCCTAGCAAGGAAGTGTCGCATTTACATCCATTTGAAGTGTATGCGAGGTATATATGACACTTCGCAGTGAATATTATATCTTACCAGGAAACATAGAAATGAGATGCGATATCGCTATTTAAAAAGCATTGGAACTCTACTGCTACGATACGTAGTCATCTGCAGACGCTATTTCCTAGCAAGGAAGTGTCGCATTTACATTCTTTTGAAAGGAATACGACGTATACATGACACTTCGCAATGAATATTATATCTTATCATGAAACGTAGATATGAGATGCGATTTGACGATTTAAGAAACATTAGAAAACTATTGCTTCGATACGTACACATCTGCAAAAGCTATTTCCTAGCAAGGAAGTGACGCATCTACATCCATTTGAAGTATAGACGAGATATACATGACACTTCGCAATGAATATTATATATTATCATGAAACATAGATATGAGATGCGATATCGAGAATTATCAAGCTTTAGAAACCTATTGCTTCGATACGTAGACATCTGCCAACGCTATTTCCTAGGAAGGAAGTGTCGCATTTACATTCTTTTGAAAGGAATACGAGGTATACATGACACTTCGCAATGAATATTATATGTTATCACGAAACATAGAAATGAGATGCGATATCGAGATTTAAGAAGCATTAGAACTATATTGCTTCGATACGTAGACATCTGCCAACGCTATTTCCAAGGAAGGAAGTGTCGTATTTACATTCATTTTAAGTGTATGCGAGGTATACATGACAATTCGGAATGAATATCCTAACTTACCACGAATCATAGAAATGAGATGCGATATCGCGATCTAAGAAGCATTAGAACTCTATTGCCTCGACGAGTGGAGATCTGCAGATGCTATTTCCTAGGATGGAAGTGTCGCACTTACATTCTTTTGAAGTGAATACGTGGTATACATAACACTTCGCAATGAATACTATATCTTATCACTAAACATATAAATGAGATGTGATATCGCGATCTAAGTAGCATTAGAGCGCTATTGCTACGATACGTAGACATCCTCAAACGCTATTTCCTAGCAAGCAATAGTCGCATTTACATTCTTCTGAAGTGAGTACGAGGTATACATGACACTTCGCAATGAATATTATATATTATCACGAAACACAGAAGTGAGATGCGATATCACCATTTAAGTAGCATTAGAACTCTATTGCTACGATACGTAGATATCTGGAGACGCTATTTCCTAGCAAGGAAATGTCGCATTTACATTCTTTTGAAGTGAATATGAGGTATACATAACATTACACAATGAATATTACATCTTATTACGAAACATTGAAATGAGATGAGATATCGCGATTTAACAAGCGTTAGAACTCTATAGCTATGATACGTAGACACGTACAAACGCTATTTCCTAGGAAGGAAGTGTCACATTTACATTCTTCTGATGCGAATACGAGGTATACATAGCACTGCACAATAAATATTATATGTAATCATGAAACACAGAAATCAGATGCGACATCGCGTTTTGAGAAGCATTAGAACACTATTGCTTCGATTCGGAGACATCTTCAAACGCTAATTCCTAACAAGGAAGTGTCGCATTTAGATTCTGTTGAAGTGAATACGAGGTATACATGACACTTCGCAATGAATATTATATCTTATCATGAAACGTAGAAATGAGTTGCGATCTCGCGCTTGAGGAAGCGTTAGAACACTATTGCCATGATACATAGACACCTGCAAACGCTATTTCCTAGGAAGGAAGTGTCGCAATTACATTCATATGAAGTGTATGCGCGGTATAGGTGACATTACGCAATGAATATTATATCCTGTCACGAAACATAGAAACGAGATGCGATATCGCGTTTTGAGAAGCATTAGAACTCTTCTGCTTCGATACGTAGACATCTGCAAACGCTACTTCCTAGCAAGGAAGTGTCGCATTTACATTCTTTTGAAGTGAGTACGAGGTATACATCTCACTTCGCAATGAATTTTATACCTTATCAAGAAACATAGAAATGAGATGCGGTATATCTCATTTTATGAAGCATTAGAACACTATTGTTTCGATACGTCGACATCTGGACCAGCTATTTCCTAGCAAGGAAGTGTCGCATTTACATTCTTTTGAAGTGTTGACGACGAATACATAACACTTCACATTGAATATTATATCTCATCACGAAACATTGAAATGAGATGCGATGCCGCATTTTAAGAAGCATTAGAACTCTACTGCTTCGATACATAGACATCTGGACCAGCTATATCCTAGCAAGGAAGTGTTGCATTTACATCCATTTGAAGTGTAGACGAGGAATACATAGCACTCCGCAATGAATATTATATCATATCATGAAGCACAGTAATGAGATGCGATATCGCGTTCTAAGAAGCATTAGATCTCTACTGCTACGATACGTAGACATCTGCAAACGCTATTTCCTAGAAAGAAAGTGTCGCATTTACATTAATTTGAGTCGTAGACTAAATTTACATAACACTTCGCAATGAATATTATATCTAATCATGAAACACAGAAATGAGATGCGATATCGCGTTTTAAGAAGCATTGGAACTCTATTGCTAAGATACGTAGACATCTGCAAACGCTATTTCCTAGCAAGGAAGTGTCGCATTTACATTCTTTTGAAGTGAATACGAGCTATACATGGCACTTCGCAATGGATATTATATGTTATCATAAAACATAGAAACGAGATGCGATATCGCGTTTTAAGAAGCATTAGAACTCTATTGCTTCGACACGTAGACATCTGCAAACGCTATTTCCTAGAATGGAAGTGTCGCATTTACATTCACTTGAAGTGAATACGAGGTATACATGACACTTCGCAATGAGTATTATATCTCATCATGAAACATACAAATGAGATGCGATATCTCGTTTTAACAATCATTAGAAATCTATTGCTTCGATACGTAGTCATCTGCAAACGCTATTTCCTAGCAAGGAATTGTTGCATTTACATTCATTTGAACTGTGTGCGAGGTATACGTGACACAACGCAATGAATATCATATCTTATAATGAAACATAGAAATGAGAAGCGATATCTCGTTTTAAGAAGCATTAGAACTCTACTGCTATGATACGTAGACGTCTGCAGTCGCTATTTCCTAGTAAGGAAGTGTTGCATTTACATTCCTTTGGTGTGTATACGAGGCATACATAACACTCCACACTGAATATTATTTGTTATCATGAAATAGAGGAATGACATGCGATATCGCGTTTTAGAAGTATTAGAACTCTATTGCTACGATTCCAAGATATCTGGAAACGCTATTTCCTATAGAAAGGAAGCTTCGCATTTACATTCATTTGAGGTGTATGCGAGGTACAAGTGACACTTCGCAATGAATATCATATCTTATGATGAAACGTAAAAATGAGACGCGATATCTCGTTTTAAGGAGCATTAGAACTATATTGCAACGATACGTAGATATCAGCAAACGCTATTTCCTAGGAAGAAAGTGTTGCATTTACATTCATTTGAAGTGAAGACGAGGTATAAGTGAAACCTCGCAATGAATAATATATCTTATCACGAAACATAGAAATGATATGCGATATCGGGATTTAGGAAGCATTAGAACCCTACTGCTTCGATGCGGAGTCATCTGCGAACGCTATTTCCTAGCATGGAAGTGTCGCATTTACATACTTTGGAAGTGAATACGAGGTATACACGACACTTCGCAATGAATATTATAACTCATCACGAAACATAGAAATGGGATTCGATATCGCGATTTATTAAGCATTAGAACTCTATTGCTTCGATACGTAGAGATCTGCAAACGCTATTTCCTAGCAAGGAAGTGTCGCAAATACATTCCTTTGAAGTGAGTACGAGGTATACATGACACTTCGCAATGAATACAATATCTTATCATGAAACATAGAAATGAGATGCGATATCCCGTTTTAAGAAGCACTAGTACTCTATTGCTACGATACGTAGACATCTGCAAACGCTATTTCCTTGCAACGAAGTGTCGCATTTACATTCTTTTGAAGTGAATAGGAGGTATACATGACACTTCGCAATGAATATTATACCTTACCATGCAACTTAGAAATGAGATGCGACATGGCGATTTGAGATGCATTAGAAATCTATTGGTTCGATAAGTAGACATCTGCAAACGCTACTTCCTAGGAAGGAAGTGTCGCATTTACATTCTTTTGAAAGGAATACGAGGTATACATGACACTTCGCAATGAATATTATATCTTGTCATGAAACGTAGATGTGAGATGCGATATGACGATTTAAGAAGCATTAGAAAACTATTGCTTCGATACGTAGACATGGGCAAACGCTATTGCCTAGCAAGGAAGTGTCGCATTTACATTCTTTTGAAGTGAATACGAGATATTCATAACACTGCACAATGAATATTATATCTTATCATGAAACATAGGAATGAGATGCGATATCGCGATTTTAGAAGCATTAGAACACTATTTCTTCGATACGTAGACATCTGCAAACACTATTTCCCACCAAGGAAATGTCGCTTTCGCATTCATTTGAAGTGTATGCGAGGTATACATAACACTTCGCAATGAACATTATATCTTATTGCGAAACATAGAAATGACATGCGACATCGCGATTTAAGAAACATTAGATCGGTATTGCAACGATACTTTGACATCTGCAAACGCTACTTCCTAGCAAGGAAGTGTCGCATTTACATTCTTTTGAAGTGAGTACGAGGTATACATCTCAATTCGCAATGAATTTTATACCTTATCATGAAACATAGAAATGAGATGCGGTATATCTCATTTTATGAAGCATTAGAACACTATTGTTTCGATACGTCGACATCTGGTCCAGCAATTTCCTAGCAAGGAAGTGTCGCACTTACATTCTTTTGAAGTGTTGACGACGAATACATAACACTGCACATTGAATATTATATCTCATCACGAAACATTGAAATGAGATGCGATGCCGCATTCTAAGAAGCATTAGAACCCTACTGCTTCAATACGTAGACATCTGGACCAGCAATTTCCTAGCAAGGAAGTGTCACATTTACATTCATTGGAAGTATAGACGATATATACATAACACTGCACAACGAATATTATATCTTATCATGAAACATGGAAATGAGATGCGATATCGCGATTTAAGAAGCATCAGAACACTATTGCATCGATACGTAGACATCTGCAAACGCTATTCCTTAGGAAGGAAGTGTCGCGTTTACATTCTTTTGAAGTGAATACGAGGTATACATAGCACTCGACAATGAATATTATATCTTATGATGAAACATACAAATGAGATGCTATATGGCGATTTAAGAAGCACTAGAACTCTATTGCTTCGATACGTAGACATCTGCAAACGCTATTTCCAAGCAAGGACGTGTCACATTTGCATTCATTGGAAGTATAGACGATATATACATAACACTGCACAACGAATATTATATCTTATCATGAAACATGGAAATGAGATGCGATATCGCGATTTAAGAAGCATCAGAACACTATTGCATCGATACGTAGACATCTGCAAACGCTATTCCTTAGGAAGGAAGTGTCGCGTTTACATTCTTTTGAAGTGAATACGAGGTATACATAGCACTCGACAATGAATATTATATCTTATGATGAAACATTCAAATGAGATGCAATACGGCGATTTAAGAAGCACTAGAACTCTATTGCTTCGATACGTAGACATCTGCAAACGCTATTTCCAAGCAAAGAAGTGTCGCATTTACATTCATTTTAAGTGTATGCGAGGTATGCATGACACTTCGCAATGAATATTATATATTATCATGAAACATAGAAATGAGATGCGATATCGCGAATTAAGAAGCATTAGAACTGTATTGATTCGATACGTAGATATCTGCAAACGCAATATCCTAGCAAGGCGGTGTCGCATTTACATTCTTTTGAAAGGAATACGAGGTATTCATGACACTTCGCAATGAATATTACATCTTATCACGAAACATAGAAGTGAGATGCTATATGGCGAATTAGCAAGCTTTTGAAAATCTATTGCTTCGATACGTAGACATCTGCAAGCGCTACTTCCTAGCAAGGAAGTGTCGCATTTGCATTCTTTTGAAAGGAATACGAGGTATACATGACGCTTCGGAATGAATATTATATCGTATCATGAAACATAGGGATGTGATGCGATATGGCGACTTATGAAGCAATAGATGTCTAATGCTTCGATACGTAGACATCTGCAAACGCTATTTCCTAGCAAGGAAGTGTCGCATTTACATTCCTTTGAAAGGAATACGAGGTATTCATGACACTCCACAATGAATATTATATCTTCTCATATAACATAGGAATGAGATGTAATATGGCGATTTAAGGAGCATTAGAAAACTATTGCATCGATACGTAGACATCTGCAAACACTATTTCCTAACACGGAACTGTCGCATTCACATTCATTTGAAGTGTATGCGAAGTACACATGACACTTCGCAATGAATATTATATATTATCATGAAACATAGAAATGAGGTGCGAAATCTCGTTTTGAGACGCATTAGAACTGTATTGCTACGATGCGTAAACTTCTACAAACGCTATATCCTAGGAAGGAAGTGTCGCATTTACATCCATTTGTAGTATAGACGAGATATACATAACACTGCACAATGAATATTACATCTTATCATGAAACATAGAAATGAGATGCGATATGGCGATTTAAGAATCATTAGAACTCTACTGCTTCGATACGTAGACATCTGCAAACGCTATTTCCTAGCTAGGAAGTGTCGCATTCACATTCATTTGAAGTGTATGCGAGTTATACATGTCACTTCGCAGTGAATATTATATATTATCATGAAACATAGAACTGAGATGCGATATGACGATTTAAGAAGCATTAGAACACTATTGCTTCGACACGTAGACATCTGCAAACACTATTTCCTAGCAAGGAACTGTAGCATTCACATTCGTTTGAATTGTATGCGAGGTATACACGAAACTTCGCAATGAATATTATATCTTATCACGAAACATAGAAATGAAATGCGATATCGCGTTTGAAGATGCATTAGAAGTCCATTGCTACGATACGTAGACATCTGCAAACGCTATTTCCTAGCAAGGAAGTGTCGCATTTACATTCTTTCGAAGTGAATACGGGGTATACATAACAATCCACAATGAATACTATATCTTATCATTAAACGTAGAAAAGGAATGCGATATCCCGTTATAAGAAGCATTAGAACCCTATTGCTTCGATACGTAGACATCTGCAAACGCTATTTCCTAGCAAGGAATTGTCGCACTTACATTCTTTTGAAGTGAATATGAGGTATACATGACACTTCGCAATGAATATTATATCTTATCATGGAACATAGAAATTAGGAGCGATATCGCGATTTAAGAAGCATTAGAACTCTATTGCTACGATACGTAGACATATGCAGGCGACATTTCCTAGCAAGGAAGTGTCGCATTTACATTCTTTTGAAGTGATTACGAGGTATACATAACACTTCGCAATGAATACTATATCTTATCATGAAACGTAGAAATTAGGAGCGATATTGCAATTTAAGAAGCATTAGAAATCTATTGCTACGATACGTAGACATCTGCAAACGCTATTTCCTAGCAAGGAAGTGTCGCATTTACATTCTTTCGAAGTGAATACGGGGTATAACTAACAATCCACAATGAATACTATATCTTATCATTAAACGTAGAAAAGGAATGCGATATCCCGTTATAAGAAGCATTAGAACCCTATTGCTTCGATACGTAGACATCTGCAAACGCTATTTCCTAGCAAGGAATTGTCGCATTTACATTCTTTTGAAGTGAATATGAGGTATACATGACACTTCGCAATGAATATTATATCTTATCCTGAAACATAGAAATTAGGAGCGATATCGCGATTTAAGAAGCATTAGAACTCTATTGCTACGATACGTAGACATATGCAGGCGACATTTCCTAGCAAGGAAGTGTCGCATTTACATTCTTTTGAAGTGATTACGAGGTATACATAACACTTCGCAATGAATACTATATCTTATCATGAAACGTAGAAATTAGGAGCGATATTGCAATTTAAGAAGCATTAGAAATCTATTGCTTCGATACGTAGACATCTGGAAACGTAATTTCTAGAAACGTAGTGTCATAATTACATTCATTTGAAGTGTAGACGAGAAATACATAACACTTCGCAATGAGTATTGCATCTTATTATGAGACATAGAAATGAGATGCGATATCTCGTTTTAGGAAGCATCAGAACTCTATTGCTTCGATACGTAGACATCTGCAAACGCTATATCCTAGCAAGGAAGTGTCGCATTTACATTCATTTGAAGTTTAGACGAGATATACATAAAACTGCACAAGGAATATTATATCTTAACATGAAACATAGAAATGAGATGCGATATAGCGATTTAAGAATCATTAGATCCCAATTGCGTCGATACATAGACATCAGCAAACGCTCGTTCCTAGCAAAGAAGTGTCCCATTTACATTTTTTTGACGTGAATACGAGGTATTCATAACACTGCACAATGAATGTTATATCTCATCATGAAACACAGAAATGAGAAGCGATATCGCGATTTAAGATGCACCAGAACTATAATGCTTCGATACGTGGACATCTGCAAACGCTATTTCCTAGCAAGGAAGTATCGCATTTACATTCATTTGAAGTTTAGACGAGATATACATAAAACTGCACAAAGAATATTATATCTTATCAGGAAACGTAGATATGAGATGCGATATGACGATTTGAGAAGCATTAGAACTCTATTGCTTCGATACGTGGACATCTGCAAACGCTACTTCCTAGCAAGGAAGTGTCGCATTTACATTCTTTTGAAAGGAATACGAGGTATACAAGACACTTCGCAATGAATATTATATCTTATCATGAAACATAGAAATGAGATGCGATATGACGATTTAAGAAGCATTAGAACTCTATTGCTTCGATACGTGGATATCTGCACACGCTATTTCCTAGCAAGGAAGTGTCGTAATTACATTCTTTTGAGGTGAATACGAGGTATACATAAGACTGCACAATGAATATTATATCTTATCATGACACATAGAAATGAGATGCGATATGGCGATTTATGGAACACTAGATGTCTATTGCTTCGATACGTAGACATCTGCAAACGCTATTTCCTTGGAAGGAAGTGTGGCATTTACATTCTTTTGAGGTGAATACGAGGTATACATAACACTGGACAATAAATATTATATATTATCGTGAAACATAGAAATGAGAAGCGATATGGCGAATTAGAAGGTTTTAGAACTCTATTGCTTCGATACGTAGACATCTGCAAACGCTATTTCCTAGCAAGGAAGTGTCACATTTATATTCTTTTGAAGTGAATACGAGGTTTACATAACACTCCACAATGAATATTATATATTACCATGAAGCATAGTAATGAGTAGCGATATCGTGTTTTGAGAAGCATTAGAACTCTAATGCCACGATACGTAGACATCTGCAAACGCTATTTCCTAGCAAGGAAGTGTCGCATTTACATCCATTTGAAGTATAGACGAGATATACATAACACTGCACAATGAATATTATATCTTATCATGAAACAATGAAATGAGATGCGATATGGCGATTTAAGAAGCACTAGAACTCTACTGCTTCGATACGTAGACATCTGCAAACGCTACTTCCTAGCAAGGAAGTGTCGCATTTACATTCTTTTGAAAGGAATACGAGGTATACGTGTCACTTCGCAATGATTATTATATCTTATCATGAAACATAGAAATGAGATGCGATATGACGATTTAAGAAGCATTAGAAATCTATTGCTTGGATACGTAGACATCTGCAAACGCTACTTCCTAGCAAGAAATTGTAGCATTTACATCCATTTGAAGTATAGGCGAGATATGCATAACACTGCACAATGAATATTATATCTTATCATGAAACATAGAGATGAGATGCGATATCGCGATTTAAGAAGAATTAGAACACTATTGCTTCGATACGTAGACATCTGCAAACGCTACTTCCTAGCAAGGAAGTGTCGCATTTACATTCTTTTGAAAGGAATACGAGGTATACGTGTCACTTCGCAATGAATATTATATCTTATCATGAAACATAGAAATGAGATACGATATGACGATTTAAGAAGCATTAGAAATCTATTGCTTGGATACGTAGACATCTGCAAACGCTACTTCCTAGCAAGAAAGTGTCGCATTTACATTCTTCTGAAAGGAATACGAGGTATACGTGTCACTTCACAATGAATATTATATATTATCATGAAACATAGAATTGAGATGCGATATGACGATTTAAGAAGCATTAGAACACTATTGCTTCGACACGTAGACATCTGCAAACACTATTTCCTAGCAAGGAACTGTCGCATTCACATTCGTTTGAATTGTATACGAGGTATACATGAAACTTCGCAATGAATATTATATATTATCATGAGACATAGATATGAGATGCGATATCGCGAATTAGCAAGCTTTAGAAATCTATTGCATCGATACGTAGACATCTGCAAACGCTCTTTCCTAGCAAGGAAGTGTCGCATTTGCATACATTTTAAGTGTATGCGAGGTATACATGACCCATCGCAATGAATATTATATATTGTCATGAAACATAGAAATGAGATGCGATATCGCGATTTAAGTATGATTAGAACACTATTGCTTCGATAGGTAGGCATCTGCAAACGCTACTTCCTAGCAAGGACGTGTCGCATTTACATTCTTTTGCAACGAATACGAGGTATACATAAGACTCCACAATGAATATTATATCTAATCATGAAACATAGAAATGGGATGCGATATGGCGAATTAGAAGGTTTTAGAACTCTATTGCTTCGATACGTAGACATCTGCAAACGCTATTTCCTAGCAAGGAAGTGTCGCATTTATATTCTTTTGAAGTGAATACGAGGTATACATAACACTCCACAATGAATATTATATATTACCATGAAGCATAGTAATGAGTAGCGATATCGTGTTTTGAGAAGCATTAGAACTCTAATGCCACGATACGTAGACATCTACAAACGCTATTTCCTGGCAAGGAAGTGTCGCATTTACATCCATTTGAAGTATAGACGAGATATACATAACACTGCACAATGAATATTATATCTTATCATGAAGCATAGAAATGAGATGCGATATTGCGATTTAAGAAGCATTAGAACTCTAATGCCATGATGCGTAGACACCTGCAAACGCTATTTCCTAGCAAGGAAGTGTCGCATTTACATCCATTTGAAGTATAGACGAGATATACATAACACTGCACAATGAATATTACATCTTACCATGAAAAATAGAAATGAGATGCGATATGGCGATTTAAGAAGCATTAGAACTCTACTGCTTCGATACGTAGACATCGGCAAACGCTATTTCCCAGCAGGGAAGTGTCGCATTTACATACTTTTAAAGTGAATACGAGGCATACATAACACTCCACAATGAATATTATATCTTATCATGAAACATAGAGATGAGATGCGATATCGCCATTTTAGTAGAATTAGAACACTATTGCTTCGATACGTAGACATGTGCAAACGCTACTTCCTAACAAAGGAGTGTCGCATTTACATTCTTTTGAAAGGAATACGAAGTATACATGACACTTCACAATGAATATTATATCTTATCATGAAACATAGAGATGAGATGCGATATCGCGATTTAAGAAGCATTAGAAATCTATTGCTTCGATACGTAGACATCTGCAAACGCTATTTCCTAGCAAGGAAGTGTCGCATTTACATACGTTTTAAGTGTATGCGAGGTATACATGACCCATCGCAATGAATATTATATATTGTCATGAAACATAGAAATGAGACGCGATATCGCGATTTAAGAAGCATTAGAACACTATTGGTTCGATACGTAGACTTCTGCAAACGCTCTTTCCTAGCAAGAAATTGTAGCATTTACATCCATTTGAAGTATAGACGAGATATACATAACACTGCACAATGAATATTATATCTTATCACGAAACATAGAGATGAGATGCGATATCGCGATTTAAGAAGCATTAGAAATCTATTGCTTCGATACGTAGACATCTGCAAACGCTATTTCCTAGCAAGGAAGTGTCGCATTTACATACATTTTAAGTGTATGCGAGGTATACATGACCCATCGCAATGAATATTATATCTTATCATGAAACATAGAATTGAGATGCGATATGACGATTTAAGAAGCATTAGAACACTATTGCTTCGACACGTAGACATCTGCAAACACGATTTCCTAGCAAGGAACTGTCGCATTCACATTCGTTTGAATTGTATGCGAGGTATACATGAAACTTCGCAATGAATATTATATATTATCATGAAACATAGATATGAGATGCGATATCGCGAATTAGCAAGCCTTAGAAATCTATTGCTTCGATACGTAGACATCTGCAAACGCTCTTTCCTAGCAAGGAAGTGTCGCATTTACATACATTTTAAGTGTATGCGAGGTATACATGACCCATCGCAATGAATATTATATATTGTCATGAAACATAGAAATGAGATGCGATATCGCGATTTAAGAATCATTAGAACACTATTGCTTCGATACGTAGACATCTGCAAACGCTATTTCCTAGCAAGGAAGTGTCGCATTTATATTCTTTTGAAGTGAATACGAGGTATACATAACACTCCACAATGAATATTATATATTACCATGAAGCATAGTAATGAGTAGCGATATCGTGTTTTGAGAAGCATTAGAACTCTAATGCCACGATACGTAGACATCTGCAAACGCTATTTCTTAGCAAGGAAGTGTCGCATTTACATCGATTTGAAGTATAGACGAGATATACATAACACTGCACAATGAATATTATATCTTATCATGAAGCATAGAAATGAGATGCGATATGGCGATTTAAGAAGCATTAGAATTCTAATGCCACGATACGTAGACATCTGCAAACGCTATTTCCTAGCAAGGAAGTGTCGCATTTACATCGATTTGAAGTATAGACGAGATATACATAACACTGCACAATGAATATTATATCTTATCATGAAGCATAGAAATGAGATGCGATATGGCGATTTAAGAAGCATTAGAATTCTAATGCCACGATACGTAGACATCTGCAAACGCTATTTCCTAGCAAGGAAGTGTCGCATTTACATCGATTTGAAGTATAGACGAGATATACATAACACTGCACAATGAATATTATATCTTATCATGAAGCATAGAAATGAGATGCGATATGGCGATTTAAGAAGCATTAGAATTCTAATGCCACGATACGTAGACATCTGCAAACGCTATTTCCTAGCAAGGAAGTGTCGCATTTTCATCCATTTGAAGTATAGACGAGATATACATAACACTGCACAATGAATATTATATATTATCATGAAACATAGAAATGCGAAGCGATATCGCGCTTTGAGAAGCATTAGACCACTAATGCCACGATACGTAGACATCTGCAAACGAAATTTCCCAGCAAGGAAGTGTCGCATTTACATTCTTTTGAAGTGAGTACGTGGTTTACATGACACTTCGGAATGAATATTATATCTTATCACGAAACATAGAAATGAGATGCGATATCGCGATCTAAGAAGCATTAGAACGCTATTGCTACGCTACGTAGACATCTGAAAACGCTATTTCCTAGCAAGCAATAGTCGCATTTACATTCTTTTGAAGCGAATACGAGGTATACATGACACTTCTCAATGAATATTATATTTTATCACGAAACATAGAAATGAGATGCGATATCGCGATTTAAGTAGCATTAGAACTCTATTGCTACGATACGAAGACATCTGAATATCCTATTTCCCAGAAAGGAAGCGTCGCATTTACATTCGTTTGGAGTGAATACGAGATATACATAACACTTCGCAATGAATATTATATCTTATCATGAAGCATAGAAATGAGATGCGCTTTCGCGTTTTGAGAAGCACTACAACTCTATTGCTACGATACGTAGACATCTGCAAACGCTATTTCCTAGCAAGGAATAGTCGCATTTACATTCTTTTGAAGTGAATACGAGGTACACATGACACTTCGCTATGAATATTATATCTTATGACGAAATATAGAAATGAGATGCGATATCGCGATTTAAGTAGCATTAGAACTCTATTGCTACGGTACGTAGACATCTGATTACGCTATTTCCTAGCAAGGAAGTGTCCCATTTACATTCGTTTGGAGTGAATACGAGGTATACATGACACTTCGCAATGAATATTATATCTTATCATGAAGCATAGGAATGAGGTGCAATATCATGTTTTGAGAAGCATTAAAACTCCATTGCAACGATACGTAGACATCTGCAAACGCTATTTCCTAGCAAGGAAGATTCGCATTTACTTTCTATTGAAGTGAATACGAGGTATACATGACACTTCGCAATGAACATTATTTCTTATCATGTAACATAAAAGTGAGATGCGATATCGCGTCTTAAGAAGCATTAGAACCCTATTGCATCGATGCGGACATATCTGCAAACGCTACCTCCTAGCATGGAAGTGTCGCATTTACATTCTTTTGAAGTGAATACGAGATATACATGACACTTCGCACTGAACATTATATCTTATCATGTAACATAAAAGTGAGATGCGATATCGCGTCTTAAGAAGCATTAGAACCCTATTGCCTCGATGCGGAGATATCTGCAAACGCTATTTCCTAACATGGAAGTGTCGCATTTACATTCCTTTGAAGTGAATTCGTGGTATACATGACACTTCGATATGAATATTATAACTTATCACGAAACATAGAAATAAGATGCGATATCGCGATCTAAGAAGCATTAGAACTCTACTGCTACGATACGTAGGCATCTGCAAACGCTATTCCCTAGCAAGGAATAGTCGCATTTACATTCTTTTGATGTGAATACGAGGTATACACGACACTTCGCAATGAATATTATATCTTATCATGTGACATAGACGTGAGATGCGATATCGCGTTTTAAGAAGCATTAGAACTCTATAGCTACGATACCTAGACATCTGAATACGCCATTTCCTTGCAAGGAAGTGTCGCATTTACATTTTTTTTGGAGAGAATACGAGGTGTACA